>NW_022302331.1:0-1598 GCF_002776525.5 Piliocolobus tephrosceles | reverse complement strand
TATGTTGATCAACTTTATGTTATCAGTAAGGCTTCCCGTCAACAGTAAGCTGTTGGTAGTTAAGCTTTGGGGAAATCCAATGTTATATGCAGTTTTTCAGCTGTGTGGGGGGTTGGTGTTCCTAACACTCCCTCATCCCCATTGTTCAAGGGTCAGCTGTATATGTATGTACGGATGGATGGATCTATATATCGTGATAGAACATGTCTTAGTACATAGTAACTACTCAAGTATCAGTCAACCTTGTTATTGCTGAGGCTTATCAAGGCCTCAGAAAGCCAGCTTCACATCCTCAGCCGCCACTAAAGCTGTGTGAGTTTGGGCATCTGAGCCGCAGTCTCTTGTGGGTGAAATGGAGATTGATGCCTGCTTCATGGGGCAGTTGTAAAAACCACACAAACATATATGAAAAAGGGATGGCAGTGGCTCACGCCTGTAATTCCAGCACTTTGGGAGGCCAAGGCGGGCAGATCGCATGAGATCAGGAGTCTGAAACCAGCCTGGCCAACATGGTGAAACTCCATCTCTACTAAAACAAAAAACAAAAAAAGGCCAGACGCAGTGACTCACGCTTGTAATCCCAGCACTTTAAGAGGCTAAGGTGGGCGGATCACCTGGGTCAGGAGTTCGAGACCAGCCTGGCCAGCATGGTAAAACCCCGTCTCTACTAAAAGTACAAAAATTAGCCAGGCATGGTGGTGGGCACCTGTAATCGCAGCTACTCAGGATGCTGAGGCAGGAGAATAGCTTGAACCTGGGAGGCAGAGGTTGCAGTGAGCCGAAATCACGCCACTGCATTCCAGCCTGGGTGACAAGAGCAAGACTCCGTCTCAAAAAAAAAAA
The DNA here is from genome assembly GCF_002776525.5 of Piliocolobus tephrosceles. NCBI lineage: Eukaryota > Metazoa > Chordata > Mammalia > Primates > Cercopithecidae > Piliocolobus > Piliocolobus tephrosceles. Next base: position 755 of record NW_022302331.1, on the reverse strand, counting down.
ATTAGCTGGGCATGGTGACACATGCCTGTAATCACAGCTACTCGGGAGGCTGAGGGAGGAGAATTACATGAACCTGGGAGGTGGAGGTTGCAGTGAGCCAAGATCGTGCCACTGCACCCCAGCCTGGGTGACAGAGAGAGACTCCGTCTCAAAAAAAAAAAAGCAGCCGCCGGGGGGGGGGGTGGCTTCAAGAAACATAAGAGATATTCATATTGAATGTTTTCCCCAAAACCACTAAATACAGGATGGCCTAATTCGTTTCAGAGAAGAACATTTCCATGTGCACTTCATTTTCATTTCACTTTTATTACGTGAAATCTGTACTCAGCCCCTTCTCCATTTCTGCCAGTGAAACGTCACTTTGAAGGTCTGTCCTTTGTAAGTAATACTAAGTAGTTCACTTCAGAACCAGGCCTCAAAAACTGCAAGTCTTAAAACTTAACAAGGGGGTCTCAGAAAGAACAGGGGAGATCAAAAAAAATGTTTGTTACTTATTTTATTTTTGAGACAGTCTCACTCTGTCACCCAGGCTGGAGTGCAGTGGTGTGATCTCGTCTCACTGCAACCTCCGCCTCCGGTTTAAGCAATCCTCCCACCTCAGCCTCCCAAGTATCTGGGATCATGGGCACGTGCCACCACACCCAGCTAATTTTTGTATTTTTTGGTAGAGACGGGGTTTCACATGTTGGCCAGGCTGGTCTTGAATTCCTGACCTCACGTGATCTGCTCCCTCAGCCTCCTAAAGGGCTGGGATT
>NW_022302330.1:0-1064 GCF_002776525.5 Piliocolobus tephrosceles | reverse complement strand
AAAAAAAAAAAAAAAAAAAAGCAGGTGGCAGGCCATATTTGGAGCATGGGCCAATCTGCTCTAAAGTCTGCTGAACTAAAATAATCATTTTCTCCCAGCCCTAGAACAAAACACATCCCCAGTTAGGGCCACCTTTCATGTTTTTGGTTTGTTTGTTTGTTTTGTTTTGTTTTGTTTTTCTCTTCTATTATGATTAGGGAACTGTTTTGGAAATTCACAGGACAATAGAATCATAACTTACATTCCATAGTTGCCATAGCTGATAACATGGACTTTTAAAGTTTTCATTTTTAAAAATTTTATTTATTTATTTATTTTTGAGATGGAGGCTCGCTCTGTAACCCAGGCTGGAGTGCAGTAGCACAATCTCAGCTCACTGCAACCTCCGCCTCCCAGGTTCAAGCGATTCTTCTGCCTCAGCCTCCCAAGTAGCTGGGATTACAGGCATGCACCATCACGCCTGGCTAATTTTTGTATTCTTAGTAGAGACAGGGTTTTACCCATTGCCCAGGCTGGTCTTGAACTCCTGACCTCAAGTGATCCACTTGCCTTGGCCTCCCAAAATGCTAGCATTACAGGCATGAGTCACCATGCTCAGCCTAAAGGTTTTATATTTCTGACATTTACATTATTTTTCTAACATGAAATCATCGGATATCTTGGGCTTGCTTCAAAATAATCCATTTAGTGTGGGAGGGGAATAAGACAGAAATATAGATAAATTAAGTGACCAAGGGTTGCCACTGGTTTTTTTCTTTTTTCTCTTTTTGAGACAGTCTCACTCTATCAACCAGGCTGGAGTACAGTGGCATGATCATGGCTCACTGCAGCCTTGACCTCCTGGGCTCAAGCGATCCTCTTACCTCAGCCTCCTGAGTATCTAGGACTATAGGCACTCACCACCACACCTAGCTAATTTTTTAAAAAATATTTTTAGGCCGGGCGCAGTGGCTCAAGCCTGTAATCCCAGCACTGTGGGAGGCCGAGACGGGCGGATCACGAGGTCAGGAGATCGAGACCATCCTGGCTAACACAGTGAAACCCCGTCTCTACTAAAAAATACA
>NW_022302329.1:0-1970 GCF_002776525.5 Piliocolobus tephrosceles | reverse complement strand
AAAAGTATCCCTTATGGGAAACGAAGGGATGGGCTGAATTCAAGGAGAGATTCATTCTTTCCACTATGGCTTGTCCTTGAGAATTGTATGGGATACCAGTAATGTGTTTAGTATTCCACATAGAAAAAAATGTAGCTAGAGCTCGGCTAGTATAGCCTGGGGCACTATCTGTTTTAATAGAAGCTGGAATGCCCATCACTGCAAATCATTGCAAAAGGTGACGTTTAACACAGGCAGAAGACTCTCCTGATTGGCATGTAGCCCAAAGTGAGAAAAGGTGTCCACACATACATGTACATAATCTAGTCTCCCAAACGAGGGAACATGTGTGACATCCATTTGCCAAAGAGAGTTAGGTTCCAATCCTCGAGGATTAACTCCTCCTGTAAAAGATGAGGAACGTACCATTTGGCAAGTTGGGCATCGCTGGATAGCTTTAGTTTCTTTCCAGGTAATGCTGTATCTGCGTTTGAGACCAGAGGCATTGACATGAGTTAAATTGTGGAAATGTCTGGCATTAGATATTGTATTAGCAACTAGGCGATCAGCCATTTGATTCCCCTCAGTCAAAGGTCCTAGAAGTATGAGCCCTAATGTGAGTGATGTAAAAAGGGTGCATTCTACTCCTAACTGCTGTTTGCAATTGAGTAAATAAAGTCATCAGGTGTTCATCTGTATGAAATCGTAACGGAGCATTTTCAATTAACTGTGTGGAATGAACCAGGTATGAAGAATCAGAAATCACATTAATAGGCACATCAAAAGCAGTCAATACCTCAATTACAGCTCTAAGCTCCACTTTTTGAGCTGAAGTATAGGGCGTCTAGAAAACTTTACCTTTTGAGCCAAAATAAGCAGCTTTACCATTACTAGACCCATCTGTAAAAACATTCTCAGCACCTTCAATTAAATTTAGTTATTTTAGGGAGAATCCAATCCGTTAATTTCAAAAACTAAACAGTTTTGTTTTAGGAAAATGATTATCGTGAATACCCACAAAGTCAACTAAATGGGTTTGCCAAGTAAGACTGTAAAAGCTTGCTGTATTTGTGCCTTCGTGAAAGGGACAATAATTTTTCCAGGATCATATCCATGTAATTTAACAATCTGAGTTCTCCCATTCCTTATGATAGTAGTGATTTGATGTAAATAAGGAGTTAGAGTCCATGAATTAGTATGTGGAAGAAAAAGCCACTCTACTAAGTCCTGTTCTTGGACAATAACACCGCTGGGTGAATGCTGAGTTGAAAAAATTAGCAAATCTAGATTCTTCTCTGGATCTATTCTATTTATTTGAGCTTTATGGACTTGCTTCTCAATTAGTAGTAACTCTGCCTCAGCCTCCTCTGTTAATTGCCGAGGGCTAGTGAGACTAGGATTTCCTCTAAGGATAGAAAACAGATTACTCATGGCATAGGTAGGAATGCCTAGAGCTGGTCGTATCCAATTAATGTCCCCTAGTAATTTTTGAAAGTCATTTAATATTTTCAGTTGGTCCCTACATATGGCTACTTTCTGTGGCACAATGGTAGTGTCATTTACTAAGATCCCTAAGTAGGAGTAAGGAGTAGTAGTCTGAATTTTGTCAGGAGATATAATTAAACCAGCACAAGAAATTGAACTTTGCAAGTGATCATAACATTGGAGTAGTATTTCTCGAGTGGGGGCAGCACAAAGTATATCGTCCATATAGTGAATAATGTAACACTGTGAAAACTTTGTGGGAGTAGGTTCAATTGCCTGTCCCACATATGTCTGGCAAATTGTTGGACTGTTTAACATGCCTGTGGCAACACTTTCCAGTGAAAACGCTTAGCAGGCTGTAGGTTGTTTACTGCAGGAATTGTAAATGCAAACCGTTCACAGTCTTGCTCAGCTAAGGGGATAATAAAGAAACAGTTGGTTAAATCTATGACTATTAAGGGCCAATTTTTTGGAATTATAGCAGGAGAAGGCAATCCTGGCTGCAA
>NW_022302328.1:0-1374 GCF_002776525.5 Piliocolobus tephrosceles | reverse complement strand
AAAAAAAAAATTGCATAGACCAGGCAGGGTGACTCACACCTGTAATCCTGACACTTTGGGAAGCTGAGGCAAGGCAGATCGCCCAAGGTCAGGAGGTTGAGACCAACCAGGGCAATATGGTAAGACCCCGTCTCTACTAAAAATACAAAAAAATTAGCTGGACGCAGTGGTGGGCACCTGTAATCCCAGTTACTCGGGAGGCTGAAGCGGGAGATTTGCTTGAACCCGGGAGGCAGAGGTTTCAGTGAGCCGAGATCACACCATTGCACTCCAGCCTGGGCAATAAGAGTGAAACTTGAAAAAAAACAAAAACAAAAACAGAGCAGCACCAGGGATCCCTTGCGATGTTGGTCTACCACCACAGTTGACTACATTGGTGATAACATTTTAAAGCTCTTTTTTTTTTTCGAGACAGTGTGTCATACTGTTGCCTGGGCTGGAGTACAGCGGCTCGATCTCAGTCCACTGCAACCTCTGCCTCCTGGGTTCAAGCTGTTCTCCTGCCTCAGCCTCCCAAGTAGCTTGGATTACAGGTGCCTGCCACCATGCCCTGCCAATTTTTTGTGTTTTTAGTAGAGATGGGGTTTCACTATGTTGGCCAGTCTCAAACTCCTGGCCTTGTGATTCACCCACCTGAACCTCCCAAAGTGCTGGGATTACAGGCATGAGCCACTGCACCCAGCTAAAATTTTATAGCTCTTTTTTTTTGTTTGTTTGTTTTTTCTTTTTTTGAGACAGAGTTTTGCTGTTGTTGCCCAGGCTGGAGTGCAATGGAGCAATCTTGGCTCACCACAACCTCTGCCTCCCGGGTTCAAGTGATTCTCCTGCCTCCCAAGTAGCTGGGATTACAGGCATGTGCTACTACCCCTGCTAATTCTGTATTTTTAGTAGAAATGGGGTTTCTCCTTATTGGTCAGGGTGGTCTTGAACTCCCGACCTCAGGTGATCTGCCCGCCTTGGCCTCCCAAAGTACTGGGATTACAGGTGTGAGCCACTGCGCCTGGCAAATTTTATAGCTTTTTTTTTTTTTTTTTTTGAGACAGAGTCTTGCTCTATCGTCCAGTCTGGAGTGCAGTGTCACCATCTCGGTTCACTGCAAGCTCCGCCTCCTGGGTTCACTCCATTCTTCTGCCTCAGCCTCCTTAGTAGCTGGGACTACAGGTGCCCGCCACCATGCCTGGCTAATTTTTTGTATTTTTTAGTAGAGACGGGATTTCACCATGTTAGCCAGGATGGTCTTGATCTCCTAACCTTGTGATCCGCCCGCCTCGGCCTCCCAAATGCTGGGATTACAGGCATGAGCCACCGCGCCCTGTCTATAGCCACTGTGCCCAGCCTATAGCTCTTAATACACACACACTCACACACACACAC
>NW_022302327.1:0-1957 GCF_002776525.5 Piliocolobus tephrosceles | reverse complement strand
GACCTCGTGATCCGCCCATCTCGGCCTCCCAAAGTGCTGGGATTACAGGCTTGAGCCACCGCGCCCGGCCGAAGAGTAGCATTTTAACATTTTTTAAAATATCTGGCAGTTGTAGTCTCATGTCAGCATCTGCATTCAGTCTGTTGTTATATGTCATGTAACTTGTGGAAAGTTCCACTGTACTCTCATGAGAGAGAAAGGATTTTTATGAAATTATAGAATTATTATGAAGATAGTTTTGACCTTGTAGACCTACTGAAAGGGTCTCTGGATTCCCCAGGGGTCTGTAAACCACACTTTGAGAAGTGCTGATGTAGCAGAAAGGATGAATGCCAGGCTCTGGAAATTGACCAGCCTAGGTATCTTTTTTGGAGATGGAGTCTCGCTCTGTCGCCCAGGTCAGAGTGCAATGGCGCAATCTCAGCTCATTGTAATTTCCCCCTTCTGGGTAAAAGCAATTCTCCTGCCTCAGCCTCCTGAGTAGCTGGGGTTACAGGCGCCCACCACCACGCCCGGCTTTTTGTATTTTTAGTCGAGATGAGGTTTCACCATGTTGGATAGGCTGGTCTTGAACTCCTGACCTCGTGATCCACCCGCCTCAGGCTCCCAAAGTGCTGGGATTACAGGCATGAGCCACCGCGCCCAGCCTAGATACCTATTTTATAAATTATACCAAATGCCAGCCTTTTGTATGATGTAGAATTAGTAATTTCTCAAAAGCTATTAATTTCAAATAATTTCACTTTCTTCAGTAAAGTAATTAATTAACTGTATAACTATATATATTTAATTTTTATCACAAATTAGAAAAGATTCTTTTCCAATCACGTCTGGAAAATATCATAATAATGCTTCATTCTGTAGCACAGAATAAACACTCAACAAGTATTTGTCAAATGTTCTTAGGCTCCATCTAGCTGGAACTGACTGGATATGAGTAGCTTTATGCTTTTCACCGAACTCTGAACTAATGAGGGCAGGATGTGAGCTAATGACAATGCTAGATTATTAAGTCCACACCATGATCCGGATGATAGTAATTTTAAAATTGGCTTCACCCAGGTGAGCAGAATATATACTTGTTATATCAAAGAGGATTTCTTGCTTCTCACTTTCTGCTGGAGGTACCAGAGTACCCAGACTGAAATATGTTTCTAGTGAAATAATAATCGCTACTCTTTAATAAATGTTTACTAAATGTCAGGTATTGGTATAGGCATACATTGTATCATTTTATCTTTAACCCTGTGAGGTAGATATTATCTCCATTCTATGGGTATGTAACAGTCACAAGGTCTTTAAGCTGGTAAAATCTGTCTAACTGCAAGTCCTGAGTTTTAATCACCTGACTGCTTCCGGATTAAAGAAGCCTGGGTTAGGGGTAAGAGTAGGAATTGGAAAGGCTGTTTTCTGCCTTTGGATTTTTATGCAATTATGTTGATAGGGAAAGGAGGAGGAGACAGGGTTGCTTAGATGATTTTTATCTCTGATATGGTATCAACTCAACAACAAAGAATGACTGCCTCATTTACTCTTCTGAATGCTGATTAATCCTGGGTCGGAATTGAGCTCCAATAGAACAAGAGTGGGTTTCACTAAAACCTGTTGCTTGCCAGTTACTGAGCAACTGCTGAGCACAGTATGCTGGTAAATATGAAAGCAGTCTATTTGTGTTTACAAGGAGTTTAAACATGAGTTAGGGATTAAAATATTATTGGTATACAGAATAGTATACCAGTAAATGTAAATTAATGTATCCACTAGCATTGGCCTTTGAATGGAACTATTTTTTTTACCACCTGTGTAAAAGAGAATGTGTTAACAGATGTGGCTAACTTTATGCTCTGAATAACTATTACCCTATGGCTCAGGAACTTTGGTGATAAGGTAAAAAGTTTTCAGGCCGGGCGCGGTGGCTCAAGCCTGTAATCCCAGCACTTTGGGAGGCCGAGACGGG
>NW_022302326.1:0-1862 GCF_002776525.5 Piliocolobus tephrosceles | reverse complement strand
TTAGTGTAAAAAAAAAAAAATCACCTGACAAATAGAGCCGGGAAGATTAGGAAGGGAGGGCTCTCAGCCTTGTATGCCTGATAAAAACAACCACAAAAGAGACTGCGAAAACCACAACTTTGCCCAGAAAATACTTCTGCGAGGAAATCTGCCCAGCAACTGCCTGTCCAACCCTGGACTGGCATCATTTTGTCATTCATCCTCGTAGCCAAGGACAATCATTTCAAAACAATTATGTCATCCTCATTTTCCTTTAAAACCCTTATTCTTCCTTTACCCTCCTTAATTTACACACAGTTTACTATGGCACACATATTCCCTCCCAAATAAATATCCACATCCTCTAGAGAGCCTCTTTCTGTTTCATATTTAGGTTAGGAGGTTCTAATTCCATTCTCCAATGCAAGGAACTCAGGGCCAGGCACGGTGGCTGTAATCCCAGGACTTTGGGAGGCCAAGACAGGAGGATCACTTGAGCCAAAGAGTTTGAGACCAGCCTGGGCAACCTTGTCCCTACTAAAAATACAAAAATTACCCAGGCCTGGTGGCATGCACCTGTGGTCCCAGCTACTCAGGAGGCTGAGGTGGGAGGATTGCTAGAATCCAGGGGGTCGAGGCTGCAGTGAGCTATAATCACGCCACTGCACTTTGGCCTGAGCAACAAAGCGAGACTGTGCCTCAAAAACAAACAAACAAACAAAAGCCAACCAAGCAAACAAAAAAACACAAAACAAGACTGGGGCAGGAAACACACAACCTTATAGTTGCAGAAAGTAAGAACGTGCTCAACACAAACAAAATCCCCAGTCAAGGGCGGGGCATGGTGGCTCATGCCTGTAATCCCAGCACTTTGGGAGGCCGAGGCGGACGGATCACCTGAGGTCAGGAGTTCAAGACCAGCCTGACCAACATGGTGAAACCGCATCTCTACTAAAAATACAAAAAATTAGCTGGGTGTGGTGGCAGGCACCTATAATCCCAGCTACTCGGGAGGCTAAGGCAGGAGAACCAGGGAGGCAGAGGTTGCAGTGAGCCGAGATCGTGCCATTGCACTCCAGCCTGGGCAACAAGAGTGATACTCTGTATCAAAATAATAATAATAACAATACACTTTATAAATAAATAAATGTCTCATGAGATCCAGACGGGGCCCTTGCACAGAAAAAAGGACATTAGAGAAAAACTCAGGGAACCTGAATAACGTGCGGATTGTGCTTAATGACAATGTATCATTACGGTTCATTCACTGTGACCAATGGACCATGATAAGATAAAATGTTAATTACAGAGGAGAGTGGGTATAAGGTGTATGGGCACTTCAGCCATTATAGAAACAATGTGGCAATTCCTAAGAAATTAAAAATAGAACTGCCACAGGGCCCAGCAGTCCTTCCCCTGGGCCTGTACCCAAATGAATCAAGCTCACTACCCATCTAGGTGTCCACACTCACACACGTCCAACATAGCACCACCCACAGCGGCCAAGGCGGGGAACCACCCGGGCATCCATCAGTGGCCGAACAGATAAGGAGAATGTGGTATATATGATCACATGGAGAGAGATGACGGACTATTGTTCAGCCGTAAAAAGAGATCCTGCATTTGCCACATGGATGGACTGGGGGTCACGATGCAGCAAGACAAGCCAGACACAGAAAGAAACATCACAGGATGTCACAAATATGCAGAATCTTAAAAATAAGTAAATAAATAAAGGCAGGGGTATTGGGTGCGGTGGCTCACACCTGTAATCTCAGGATTTTGGGAGGTCAAGGTGGGAGGATCACTTGAGCTCAGGAGTTTGAGACCAGCCTCGGTAACATAGCAAAACCCCATCTCTACAAATTTTTTTTTTTTTTTTT
>NW_022302325.1:0-1449 GCF_002776525.5 Piliocolobus tephrosceles | reverse complement strand
GGAGACTGAGGCAGGAGAATCATTTGAGCCCAGGAAGTTGAGACTGCAGTGAGCCGTGCTTGTGCCACAGCATTCCAGCCTGGGTGACAGAGTAAAACCCTGTCTCAAACAACAAAAAACACTCCATCAATTCTAACAGGCAACTCAATTTCAGAGATATTAAAATATGGAGAAAGTGTGTCTTAGAATCAATGAATTGTGATATATATATACATACACATATGCACGTGCGCGCACACACACACACACACACCCCACAGGCAACAAACTGTGTTTTGCTGTCTCCCCGACAAGTATGTAAGTGCTGTGTGGGCAGGAACTTTGTTCTGTTCTTTACCCTCAGCAACCCAAACAATTCCCGGCAGAAAGTAATACGTTTCATAAATACCTGTTGTATGAATCAATGTTCTAATCATGCATAGATAATACACTCAATAGAAGGTAATAAGCCAGGTACAGTGGCTCATGCCTATCATCCCAGCATTTCCAGTGGCCAAAGGAGGAGGACTACTTGAGGCCAGGAGTCCAAGACCAGCCTGGGCAACACAGCAAGACCCCATCTCTAAAAACTTTTTTTTAATTAGCTGGGTATGATGTTGCATACCTGCGGTCCCAGCTATTTGAGAGGCTAAGGCAGCAGGATCACTTGAGCCCAAAGGTTTGAGGCTACAGTAAGCCATGACTGTGCCATGGCACTCCAACCTAGGTGACAGAGTGAGACCCTGTCGCTAACTAAAAAAAAAAAAAAAGCTCCAACCCTTCTAGTATTAAACACTGAAATAAATGTGAGTTATACATACCTTAAAGAAAGATTAACAGTGCTTGCTACAGCTGTTTTAGAATGTCTAGCAGGTTTCTCAATTTTACTGGAAAATCTCCCATAAAAAAAAATTTAAGAAAAACAAGATAATTATTTACCCACTTATTTTAATGCAGGGTCCTGGGCAGCTGGAGCCTATCCTGGCAGCTCAGGATGCAAGGTGAGAACCAGCCCTGGATAGGACAGGGTCCCACTGCAGGGCAACTCACACACCCAAACTCGCTCATGGTGGGACTAAGGAGACACCCCAATCCACCTAATGGACACATCTTTGGGACGTGGAGGAAAGCTAGGCAGTTGTGGGGAGATTGTGCACACTCCACACATGGTGTTCACAGCCAGGAATCACTTTTTCCCTCACAGATGTTATAATGAAACAATACTTGAGGCTCTGCCATGGAAAGGGAGGAAGCCAGAATCCACTCTCCGAAAGCAGAGACCAAAGGAACGGTGATTGCTTTGAGAGAAAGTCTCTTTATTGGCGCCTGTATTTTACCAGTCTGAAGTCTGAGGATTTGTCTTTTTTTTTTTTTAGACGGCGTCTCACCCTGTCGCCCAGGCTGGAGTGCAGTGGCGCCATCTCTGCTCACTGCAAGCTCCGCCTCCCAGGTTCACACCATTCTCCTGCC
>NW_022302324.1:0-5056 GCF_002776525.5 Piliocolobus tephrosceles | reverse complement strand
TCTCGCTCTGTCGCCCAGGCTGGAGTGCAGTGGCCGGATCTCAGCTCACTGCAAGCTCCACCTCCCGGGTTTACGCCATTCTCCTGCCTCAGCCTCCAGAGTAGCTGGGACTACAGGCACCCACCACCTCGCCTGGATAATTTTTTGTATTTTTTAGTAGAAACGGGGTTTCACCGTGTTAGCCAGGATGGTCACGATCTCCTGACCTCGTGATCCGCCCGTCTCGGCCTCCCAAAGTGCTGGGATTACAGGCTTGAGCCACCGCACCCCGCCACCTCTAGTCACTTCCACTTTCTCCTCCACTAGTCCAGCCCCAGGCCAGAAGTTTCTGTTCTTCTGACTTCTATGCTCAGTGCATCTTGCTTTTCTTTATAATTTCACTTATTGTTTTTCATTAGGTCAACTCGCTCTCTTTTCATTTAAATAAATTTAGTTTTTGGATTTTTTATTTTTTATCACATAACTCTTTTTTTTTAGACGGAGTATCACTCTTGCTACCCAGGCTGGAGGGCAGTGGCATGATCTCGTCTCATTGCGACCTCCGCCTCCTGGGTTCAAGCCTTTCTCCTGCCTCAGTCTCCTGAGTAGCTGAAATTACAGGCATCTACCACCACGCCCGGCTAATTTTTTGCATTTTTAGTAGAGACAGGGTTTCACCTTGTTGACCAGGCGTCTCAAACTCCTGACCTCAGGTAATCCACCCGCCTGGGCCTCCCAAAGTGCTGGGATTACAGAGGTGAACCACCGCGCCCAGCCACATAACTCTTTTAAAGTGCACAGTTCAGCAGCATTTATTATGTCCTCCATGCCATGTAACCACCACCTCTGTCTAGTTCAAAGGCCTTTTCGTTATCCACAAAGGAGACTCCGTATCCATTAAGCAATCACTCTCCATTTCTCCTCCCTGCAATCTGCTTTCTATCTGTGAATTTATCCATTCTGAGTATTTTGTATAAATGGAATGGGTCCATATATGACCTTTTGCATCTGCTGGCTTTGTTCACTTTGCATGAGGTTTTCAGGGTTCATTCATACGTCAGTAGTTCATTCTTTTTTAATTTTTTGTTTTATTTTTATGGATTTAGGGATACAAGTGCAGTTGTGTTACATGGATATATTGCATTAGTAGTGAAGTGTATGCTTTTAGTGTAGCCATCACCTGAACAGTGCGCATTGTCTCCAATAGGTAGTGTTTCATTCTTCATCCCCCTCCCACCTTCCTACCTTTTGGAGTTCATTTCTTTTAATGGGTGAATAATATTCCACTGGGAATAAATTTATTTTATTTATTTATTTATTTTTGAGACAGAGTCTTGCTCTGTTGCTGGAGTGCAGTGGTGCGATCTTGGCTCACTGCAACCTCCGCCTCCTGGGTTCAAACGATTCTCCTATCTCAGTCTCCCAAGTAGCTGGGATTATGGGTGCACACCACCACGCCTGGTCAATTTTTGTATTTTTTGTATTTTTTACAAATTTGTATGTTAATTTTGTATTTTTAGTAGAGATGGAGTTTCACCGTGTTGGCCAGGCTGGTCTCGAACTCCTGACCTCAAGTGATCCACCTATCTCGACCTCCCAAAGTGCTGGGATTACAGGTGTGAGCCACCACAACTGGCCCAGAATAAACTTATTTTAAAAGGAAATGTTTCTATTACCACTGGCTTCTCCTTCTTCCTAGAACATTCTTCCTCCAGACATATCTGCATGAATGATTCTCTCCAGTTGCTCAGATCATATCCTCTCAAGGTCTCCCCTGACCAAATAGTATTGTTCCCAGCTCCCTCTGCCTGTCCTTGCCCTCTCAGCGCCCTTGACTGTGTTTTCTTTTTTCCATAACACTGATTGCCTACATATGTATTTTAGGCATTCTATTGTGCATGATTTTGTACAATTTTTTGAAAATCTCGGTTAAACAATTGACTTTTTTCTTCCATTGATCATTTTCGTGGTTGTCTCATCCCCTAGTAGCCAAGTGAGTTCCATAAGGGTGGGGAGTTTTTTCTGCCTGACTGACAGATGCATCCCTAACTCCTACCATGTGCTGAGCACGTAGTAAACACTTTTGAAGGTGCCAAAGAGACTCCCTCCCCCAAACACCCACATCCTAATGCCTGAGACCTGTGAACATTGCCTTCTATGGCACAGAAAGAGACTTCACAGATGTGATTAAGGATCTTTCTCTTTTTTTTTTTTTTTCTGAGACAGGATCTCACTCTGTTGCCCAGGCCGGAGTACACTGGCTTGATCTCAGCTCACTGCAACTTCGGCCCCCCAGGCTCAAGCAATCCTCCTGCCTCAGCCTCTCAAGTAGCTGGGACTACAGACATGCACCACCAGACTCAGCTAAGTTTTGCATCTTTTGTAGAGGCGGGGTTTCATCATATTGCTCAGGCTGGTCTTGAACTCGGAGGCTCAAGTGATCCACCTGCCTTGGCCTCCCAAAGTGCTGGGATTATAGGTGTGAGCCACCGTGCCCAGCCAGGTTAAGGATCTTTAAATGTGGAAAATATCCTGAATCATCTGGGTGGACCCTAAATGTAATCACAAGTGTTTTTGTTAAAAGGAGGCAGAAGGAGATTTGGCAACAACAGAAGTCAATGTGATGACTGAAATAAGAGGCTTCTCTGCAGGCTTTGAAGATGGAGGAAGGGGTCACGAACCAAGGGATGCAGTCCTAAAAGTTGGAAAAGGCAAAAACAAAAAACAAAACAAACAAACAAACAAACAAAAAACAGATTTTCCCCTAGAGCCTCTGGAGGGAGCACAGCCCTGCTGATAGCTTAATTTTAGCTCCATAAGATTCATTTCAGATCTCTGGCCTCCAGAACTGTAAGAGAATAAATTTCTGTGGTTTTAAGCTACTAAGTTTGTGGTAGTTTGTTACAGCATCCACAGGAAATGAATACAGTGCTCAATAAACATTTGTTGCATAAATAAGTGATTGTTGAACTAGTGACTAAAGGAGATGCATTCTTTTATAGTGCTTGATCTTGCACTTTATTTTGCAAATCTCAGTCAATCAACTGACTTTTTTCTTCTATTGATTACATTAAGCATTGGTTACATTAAGCAGAAGACCACTGATAAAACAAATGCAGTGAAGAAATGATGCTGTTAAGTTCAAATTAGATAGCAAGAGAGCTAGAGAGCTACAGGCTCTGAGGCAGCTCAAGAGAGCTAGAGAGCTACAGGCTCTGAGGCAGAAAAGAGAGACGAACAGTGTTAGAAAGTGTTAGACCCATGAGCATCAAACTGAGATTTTGTTTCTTGTTTTTTGGGGGGTTTATTTTTGCGATGGGGTCTTGCTCTGTTGCCCAGGCTGGAGTGCAGTGGTTCAGTCGCAGCTCACTGTGACCTTGACCTCCTGGGCTCAAGCCATCCTCCTACCTCAGCCTCCTGAGTAGCTGGGACTACAGGCGCACACCACCACACTCAGCTAATTTTTGTATATTTTTTTGTAGAGACGGGGTCTCCCTGTGTTGTGGCTGGTCTCGAACTCCTAGGCTCAAGCAATCCTCCTGCCTCGGCCTCCCAAAGTGCTGGGATTACAGGCATGAGCCACCGCACCTGGCTGGAACTTTGTTTTTGCACATTGGAAAATGGACCACCTTTCGTATTCTGTTAGTCAATGATATTTGATGCTCCAACTTGCTGGGGCAAGGGAAGACCATATAGAGAGAGTGACATTTGCATCTGGTCTTGAAGGATGCATGAATGAGTGGAGGGTGAGTGGAGGAAGACAGAGGGAACCATTCAGAGTTGCAGATAAGTCTGTGTGCTGCCTAAAATTATCACCGTAGGGTGAGTCCTGCAACTTGAGAAACATGGCCAAGGTGTGATGGGGCAGATGGGGCACTGCCAAGAAGTATCTAAGCAGGAGGTGTTGTGGTCCAGTCTGCACTACGGAGACATTCTCCTGGCATAGCCTGGAGTAGGGAAGGAGGAAGGAGAGCTGGGAGAAGGGAGATTCATGAAGAGGAGGGGAGCTTCCTGTCACTTCACATTTTGTCCTTATTAAGGATCCTTCTTAAACGTCAGAGTCTCGGAGTCTCCATCTTTGACTCTTTCCTCTGCTTTATTTTTTTCAAGATGAGGATCTTGCTCTGTTGCCCAGGCTGGAGTACAGTGACAGACTCATGGGTCACTGCAGCCCCTAACTCCTGGGCTCAAGCAATCTTTCTGCCTTGGCCTCCCAAAGTGCTGGGATTACAGGTGTGTGCCACCGCACCAAACCCTTTGCTCCTCTTCTGATCTGCTTCCCTCCATGGTGACCTAAACCACACCCCTGGCTTTGTCCTGCCTGTTTGACGCCCATGTCTCCATCTAGCCCAGACTTCTCTCCTGAGTTTTTAACCCCAGAAGAGATTGGCATGTTTCTCTAACATTTTCCCTTGTGCAAGTTCACAGGACATGGGCTGAGTCTGCAGTGCCTCTGTTCATCAGGGAGGTGGTCCACGGGTGACAGGACACTAGGGTCTGGGATTCAGTGACCCTCAGAGGAGCAGTGAGGGTGGTGGCTCCATTTGAGAAGACCAGGGCTACATTAAGAACAGGCATTCCTGTGACTTACAAATGGAGTCGTTGTCCCTTGGAATCAGTAACTCCTGGCCACGGCAGTTGCTTATGAAAGGGGTCTTGGAATGAAGTTGTTCTACTCCGTCCTCACCTTTGTCCTGGGAAAAGAAGGCCCCTCAGCTGAGCAGTCTGGATCTGAAGCTAAAGAGGGCTGGAGAAAACTTCAGGGGAAGACACACAGCCTCTGGGGAAAAGCTTCTATCTGAAAGGCAGTTTGCGCAGTGCTTAAGCGCATTGGCTCTGCCTGCTAGCCTGGGCACATCAGTTACTAGCAGTGTGGCCATGAGAATTCTTTGTGACTCCTTTTCTTTTCTTTTATTCTCTTCTCTTTTCCTTTCTTTTCTTTTCTTTCTTTTGTTTTATTTGTTTATTTTATTTATTTATTTATTTATTTATTTTTGAGACGGAGTCTCGCTCTGTCGCCCAGGCTGGAGTGCAGTGGCCGGATCTCAGCTCACTGCAAGCTCCGCCTCCCGGGTTC
>NW_022302323.1:0-1393 GCF_002776525.5 Piliocolobus tephrosceles | reverse complement strand
TAGTGCGGTGGGGAGGACTACCCCTCCTACAAAAGTTTGTACAGGGCCGGGCGCAGTGGTTCACGCCTGTAATCCCAGCACTTTGGGAGGCTGAGGCGGCTGGATCACGAGGTCAGGAGATCGAGACCATCCTGGCTAACACGGTGAAACGCTGTCTCTACTAAAAATACAAAAAATTAGCCGCAGGATAATGGCGTAAACCCGGGAGGCAGAGCGTGCAGTAAGCCGAGATCGCACCACTGCACTCCAGCCTGGGCAACAGAGCAAGACTTCGTCTCAAAAAAAAAAAAAAACAAAAGTTTGTACAAATTTCTATACACTGACTATGAATAGATCAGGTAAAAAAAGATAAATCATAGCACAGTACGTACAGTACAGTATGCTCCGTCTATTCCTATAAATCATTTGTGCATAGAGAAGTTGAGCTGATGGCCAGGCACCCCTGTAATCTCAGCACTTTGGGAGGCCAAGGCAGGCGGATCACTTGAGGTCAGGAGTTCAAGACCAGCCTGGCCAACATGGCAAAATTCTGGCTTTACTAAAAATACAAAAATTAGCCAGAGGTGTTGGTGCACAACTGTAATCCCAGCTACTTGAGAGGCTGAGGCAGGAGAATCACTTCAACCTGGGAGGCACAGGTTGCAGTGAGCTGAGATCACATCACTGCACTCCAGCCTGGGCAACAGAGCGAGACTCCATCTCAAAAAAAACCAACCAACCAACCAACAAACCAGCCAACCAACCAACCAAACAAAACCTGAGAAGTTGTGCTGAAATTGGAGAACAGAAAGTATGAGTTTCACTTTTTTTTTAGACCCTTCTGATTTACACAAATTTTGGGAAAATCTGCATGTAAAACTTTTTTTTTTTTTTTTGACACGGAGTCTCGCTCTGTCGCCCAGGCTGGAGTGCAGCAGCACCATCTCGGCTCATTGCAAGCTCCACTTCCTGGGTTCACGCCATTCTCCTGCCTCAGCCTCCAAGTAGCTTGGACTACAGGTGCCCGCCACCACGCCCGGCTAATTTTTTGTATTTTTAGTAGAGACTGGGTTTCACTGTGTTAGCCAGGATGGTCTCGATCTCCTGACCTCATGATCCGCCTGCCTCGGCTTCCAAAGTGCTGGGATTACAGGCGTGAGCCACTGCGCCCAGCCTAAAAGTTTTAATTTAATTTTTACTTTAAGTATACTCCTCTTGTGGTCCAACCTCCCCATCGAACCAAGTGTAAAACAAGTACTTTATTTGCATTAACTCTCTTCCTTTCACCCTGTTCTCTATGATCCCCTCACCCCAAATGTTCTTTTTTTTTTTTTTTGAGACGGAGTCTGGCTCTGTCTCGGCTGGAGTGCAGTGGCCGGATCTCAGCTCACTGCAAGCTCCGCCTCCCAGGTTT
>NW_022302321.1:0-3166 GCF_002776525.5 Piliocolobus tephrosceles | reverse complement strand
GGAGGCAGAGCTTGCAGTGAGCTGAGATCCGGCCACTGCACTCCAGTCCGGGCGACAGAGCGAGACTCCGCCTCAAAAAAATAAAAATAAATAAAAAATAAAAAAATTCTTCCAACATTGTTATTCCCATTTTACAGTTGAAGGACTGAGGCACAGAGAGGTTAAGTAATTTGCCCAGGGTCGCACAGCTAGAAAAGAGCAGGATCCCAAGGTGGCAGCATAGGATAGCATCAAAGGATGCAAAGGTCTAAACTGTATGGCCTGGGTTCAACCGTCCCCTCCGTGTATTTGTTGTGGGGCTGTGAATACATGACTTAGCTTGTTTGTGCCTTTGTTTCTCTATCTGTAAAATGGCGATAAGAGGACCCATTCCATAGGATATGGTGAGGACTATGCATACACACATACACACACACACACACACACATTTATGATGTACTGAGAAGAAGATATAAGCACACAATAAGTATCTCCAAAATTATGAAGTGGCAAAGCCAGGATTCAGACCCACACCTGCCCGAGGCTCTCTGCCATCAGGCCACACTCTCTCTCTTTCTCTCTGTTCCTTCATTCCCATCAATCCAAGGCAAAAAACATGCCTTCTCTGATTTCCAGCCTCACTCAGCATAGACTGTGGAGGCAACATATCTTGAACGAAGCAATGAAGCAATAATGCACATGAATGCACCAAATGCCAAAAGCTCATCCACTCAACAAGTATCTCTCCAACACGTCCTGTGTGCTAGACCCAATTCCGTGTGCTGCAGATTAAGTAGGGGACTGACCACACAAAAATCTTTGCCCTTGTGAAGCTTGCATTTTTTTTTTTGATGATATCTTGCTCTGTCACCCAGGCTGGAGTGCAGTGGCATGATCAGCTCGGCTCACTGCAACCTCCACCTCCCAGGTTCAAGCGACTCTCTTGCCTTGGTCTACCAAGAAGCTGGGATTACAGGTGTGCACCACCAACTCCAGCTAATTTTTTGTATTTTTAGTAGAAATGGGGTTTTATCATGTTGGTGACGTGGTGTGATCTCAGCTGACTGCGACCTCCACCTTCTGGGTTCAAGCGATTTTCTTGTCTCAGCCCCCCAAGAAGCTGGGATTACTGGTGTGCACCACCACCTCTGGCTAATTTTTGTATTTTTAGTAGAGACAGGGTTTCACCATGTTGGCCAGGCTGGTCTCGAACCCACCTCAGCCTCCCAAAATGCTGGGATTATGGGCATGTGCCACCGCGCCCAGCCTGTGAAGCTTGCATTTAACAGAGGAGACACAGACAAAATGAACCAGGAACACAGTGGGTAAGAAGGTGAAAAGTGCTCCACACAAAAATAAAGTAGGGAGAGAGGAAACAGACTACAAAGAAGTTGGGTTGCCAGGCACGGTGGCTCATGCCTGTAATCTCAGCACTTTGGGAGGCCGAGATAGGCAGATCACAAGGTCATGACATCGAGACCATCCTGGTGAAACCCCGTCTCTGCTAAAAATACAAAATTAGCCAGGCGTGGTGGTGCGCACCTGTAGTCTCAGCTACTCAGGAGGCTGAGGCAGGAGAATCACTTGAACCCAGGAGGCGGAGGTTGTGGTGAGCTGAGATCACGCCACTGCACTACAGCATGGCCAACAAGAGTGAAACTCTGTCTCAAAAAAAAAAAAAAAAGAAGTCAGGTAAGGGATGCCACCATTTGAAACAGGGTGGTCACCCAGTCCTGAGAAGGTGACATTCAGGCAAAGACCGAAGGAGGCAGGGAAGTGAGGCATGAGGGTACCTGGTAGAAGAGCATTCCAGGCAGAGAACAGCAAGTGCAAAGGCCCTAAGGCAGAACCGGGTCTCGGTGTTCCAAGAGCAGCAAGGAGGCCAGTGTGCTGACACACAGAAGGAAGAGATGAGATCAGAATCACATCCCTTAAGGCCTTGCAAGATGTCAGCTTTTATACACAGAGAAATGGGGAGCCATAGAGGATTCTAACAGGAATGACATGATCCGTCTTCGGTTTCTACAGCATCCCTGAATGGAGACTAGACTTCGCAGGGAGTGGGGAGACTAGAAGGCTACTGCAATGGTCCAGGTGAGAGGCAGCGGTGGCAGGAACCAGGTGGGAATCATTGATTATGCAAAAGGCTACGAATCGGCAGGTCCGTCCTGTGCCCTGCTCTCTGCTCTCTGCAATCTGGGTGTTGGAGTCTGACAGTCTCATCATCCACTCACTGCATAGGTAATCTTGGGCAAGTCGTTTTTTGGGTTTTGTTTTGTTTGTCTTTTGAGACAGCGTCTCACTCTGTCGCCCTGGCTGGAGTGCAATGACATGATCTCGGCTCACTGCAACATCTGTCTCCCGGGTTCAAGCGATTATCCTGCCTTAGCCTCTTGAGTAGCTGGGACTACAGGCACGCGCCACCACACCTGGCTAATTTTTGTATTTTTAGTAGAGATGAGGTTTCACCATATTGGCCAGGTTGGTCTCGAACTCCTGACTTTGTGAGCTGCCCGCCTTGGCCTCCCAAAGTGCTGGGATTACAGGCGTGAGCCACCGCGCCTGGCCTGTTTTTTTGTTTTTTTGAGATGGAGTCTGGCTTTGTTGCCCAGGCTGGAGTGCAATGGTACAATATTGGCTCATTGCAACCTCCGCCTCCCAGGTTCAAGTGATTCTCCTGCCTCAGCCTCCTCACTAGCTGAGATTACAGGTGCCCACCACCATGGCTGGCTAATTTTTGTGTTTTTATCAGAGATGGGGTTTTGCCGTGTTGGCCGGGCCGGTCTCGAACTCCTGACCTCAGATGATCCACCCGCCTCGGCCTCCCAAAGTGCTGGGATTACAGCACCCACGCAAGTTTCTTAACCCTTCTCTGCCTCATTTTCTCATCTGTAAGACTAAGACAGCTCCCTTCACGTGGCTCTGGGGAGAAATACTGTGGAAAGCTTTGCTAGTAACCTCTACGGCATGGAGGGAGTTCTCAAAAAGTGACTTTAAGCCGGGCGCGGTGGCTCAAGCCTGTAATCCCAGCACTTTGGGAGGCTGAGACGGGCGGATCACAAGGTCAGGAGATCGAGACCATCCTGGCTAACACGGTGAAACCCCGTCTCTACTAAAAATACAAAAAACTAGCCTCCCGAGTAGCTGGGACTACAGACGCCCGCCACCTCGCCCGGCTAGTTTTTTG
>NW_022302318.1:0-1759 GCF_002776525.5 Piliocolobus tephrosceles | reverse complement strand
ACCCTGGGTGCGGATGTGCGGTGAGTTGATTCAATGTGATGATGAAGTGATGATATGTTGCTTTCTCTGTTTAGAAGATAACAAATTAAAAATTTGTTTAAATTATGCAGGTGAGAATGAGAGTTGCAAAGCTCCTGTGTCTAAGTGTGGTGCATTTTATAATTATGGCGGCAGAGGCGAGCTTCCCTTTGCAACCCCTCTTCAGCCAGAGGACAGTGACTTGACTCATTAGTTGTGGATCCCCCCTTCCCTTTTCATGGATGGGGTGGGGAGTGGGGGAGTGAAGTAGGGTAAGATGGGACTGAGTCTCTGTTACTACATCGAACCTCCATAAAAGGAATATTAAAAGTGCATTTGTCCTCTTTTTTAAAATAAGTTTATTTTTTTCTAGTTCCTCTCATTTCATTAGTTGCTTTTTATTTTGTAATTTTAATTTTTTTTTTTTTTGAGTCATTCTTATTGTTGCCCAGGCTGGAGTGCAGTGGCCGGATCACAGCTCACTGCAGCTGCAATCTCCTGGGCTCAAGTGATTTTCCCACCTCAGCCTCCAGAGTAGTTGGGACCACAGGCACACCCAAGCGGGCCCGCTTAATGTTTGTATTATTAATATTAATATTATTATTATGCTCTCTTTGTCACCCTGGCTGGAGTGCAGTGAACGATCCTGGCTCACTGCAATCTCTGCCTCCCAGGGCCAAGCCATTCTCCTGCCTCAGCCTCCCGAGTACCTGGAATTACAGGCGTGCATCAACACACTAGGCTAATTTTTGTATTTTTTTTTTTTTTTTTTTTTTGAGACGGAGTCTCGCTCTGTCGCCCGGGCTGGAGTGCAGTGGCCGGATCTCAGCTCACTGCAAGCTCTGCCTCCCGGGTTCACGCCATTCTCCTGCCTCAGCCTCCCGAGGAGCTGGGACTACAGGCGCCCGCCACCTCATCTGGCTAGTTTTTTGTATTTTTAGTAGAGACGGGGTTTCACCGTGTTAGCCAGGATGGTCTCGATCTCCTGACCTCGTGATCCGCCCGTCTCGGCCTCCCAAAGTGCTGGGATTACAGGCTTGAGCCACCACGCCTGGCCTTAATTTTTGTATTTTTAGTAGAGATGGTGTTTCTCCATGTTTGCCAGGCTGGTCTCGAACTCTTGATCTCAAGCATTCTGCCCCCCTCAGCCTTACAAAGTGCTGAGATTACAGGCATGAGCCACTTAGCGTGGCCAGATATTTGTGTTTTTTCTAGATGCCGGATTTTGCCACGTTGTCCAGGCTGGTTTTGAACTCCTAAGCTCAAGCGATCCACCTGTATCAGACTCTCAAACTGATGGGATTACAGGCATAAGCCACCACACGCAGCCTGTTTTTTATTAAAAAAAAAAAACAAAACAAAACTGAATTAAGTTTTGGTAGAATTTTTTTTGAGACTGAGTCTTGCTGTCATCCAGGCTGGAGTGCAGTGGTGCGATCTCGGCTCACTGCAACCTCTGCACCCTGTGATCAAGTTATTCTCCTGCCTTACCCACTTGAGTATCTGGGATTATAGGTGTGCGCCACCTCACCAGGCAAATTTTTCTTTTTTTGTTTCATTTTGGTTTGAGACTGAGTTTTGCTCTTGTTGCTGAGGCTAGAGTGCAATGGCGTGATCTTGGCTCACTGTAACCTCCACCTCCTGGGTTCAAGCAATTCTCCTGCCTCAGCCTCCCTAGTAGCTGGGACTACAGGCACATGCTGCAGAGCTTCTTTACTTTTTATTCTGCTGTTCTCTATCA
>NW_022302317.1:0-4026 GCF_002776525.5 Piliocolobus tephrosceles | reverse complement strand
CCAGTGAGTGTTGAATTTCACCAGTATGTGGTTATCTAAGTTTCTTTTAGGATGTTAAGGACTTGTTTTATAAATATTGGTGCCCCTGTGTCAGGCGCATTTTTAATTAAAATAGTTAGGTTTTATTGAATCAAACCCTTTGTCATTATGAAATGTTCTTCTTTTTATGTGTGTTTTTCTTAAATCATTATTCATTTAAAGTCAGTTTAGTATGAAATTAGAATAGCAATACCTGCTTTTTTCACTTTTCCATTTGATTTGGTATATTTTTTTCATCACTTTACATTGAACCAATGGGTGTTCTTGCATTTGAGATGTGTCTGTTGAAGACAGCGCACAGTACATCTTGCTTCTTCATCAGGCTTGCCACTCTGTTCCTTTTAATTGGAGCATGTAGCTCATTTACATTCAAAGTTCATACTGATATGTGTGAATTTGTTCTTGTCATTGAAATGTTAGCTGGTAATTATGCAGACTTGACTGTGTAGTTAGTTGCTTTATAATGTCAAAGTTCTATGTACTTAAGTGTGTTTTTTATGGTGGCTGGAAATGGTGTTTCCTTTCCATATTTAGAACTCCCTTAAGGACCTCTTGTAAGACAGGTCTGGTGGCAATGAATTCCCTTAGCATTTGCTTGACTGAAAAGGATCTCAGTTTTCCTTTGCTCGTGAAGTTTAGTTTGGCTGGATATAAAATTCATCACTGGCATTTATTTTCTTTAAGAATATCGAGCATAGGCCCCCAGTCTTCTCTGGCTTTCAGGGTTTCTGCTGACAGGTCTGCTATTAGCCCAGTGGGGTTCCCTTTCTAGGTGACTTGCTCCTTCTATTTGCCTTTACCATGTTTCTTTCATTTCAGTCTCAGAATCTGATGACTATGTGTCTTGTCTTAGAGATGATCATCTTGCATAGCATCTCACAGAGGTTCTCTACATTTCCTGAATTTGAATGTCTGCCTCTTTAGTGAGGTTGGGGTAGTTTTCATGGATAGTATCCTCAAATATGTGTTCTAAGTTGCTTGCTTTCTCTCCCTTTTTCAGGGATACCTATGAGTCATATTTTTAATCTTTTTATGTAATCTCATATTTCCCATAAGTTCTATTTATTTATTGTTTAAAAAATGTTCTGAGTTATTTTTGAGAAACAGTTCTTGGGGTCTGAGATTCACTCCATAGCCCAGTTGATTCTGCTGTTTACTACTTGGAATTGTATTATGGAATTCTTGAAGTAAGCTTTTCAGCTCTATTGGTACAGTTAGGTGTTTTCTTAAAATTGACATTTTGTCTTTCAGCTCTTGAATTGTTTTACTGTATTCCGCAGATTGAGTTACAACTCTCTGCTCAATCTCGATGATCTTTGTTCATATCCATATTCTGAATTATACATCTGTCATTTTAGCCTGGTTAAGAACCACTGCTAGGGAAATAGTGTGGTTGTTTGGAGGTAAGAAGACAGGCTGGCTTTTTTAGTTGACAAGGTTTTTGTACTGTTCCTCTCATGTGTAGGATCATGTTCCTTCCATTTTTGATATTGCTCTCCTGTGGATATTGTTTTTAGTTGTTATCTTGTTTGATGCTCTGGGGGGTTTGATTGTGGTATATATAATATGAGTTCAGTCAACTGACTTTATTTCTGGAAGATTTTAGGGGGCCAAGGCTGAGCTTGGCACTGCTGGACTGTCTGCTCCAATTCTGAGTGGCTGGCACCAGAACCCTGGCTTTGGTCTCTGGCCCCTAGAGGTTAGAAACCTGCTGCACTGGAGGGGCTGAGGTGTTCCTGGTCTGCTTGCCATGAGACTCCAATGGGTGTTACCAGGCAAAGAGTTTCGCTGGGGCAGTGGGATCTTGTA
This sequence comes from Piliocolobus tephrosceles, assembly GCF_002776525.5. Classification (NCBI taxonomy): domain Eukaryota; kingdom Metazoa; phylum Chordata; class Mammalia; order Primates; family Cercopithecidae; genus Piliocolobus; species Piliocolobus tephrosceles. The sequence goes on along the minus strand of NW_022302317.1, from coordinate 2,178 downwards.
CTTGCTCACACATGCCAGCAGCTACCGAAGTATAGCAAGTTGCATGTGCATTGGCTGGGGCAGGACACTGATGGCAGTGGGGCTGCAATTGTTCCTGCGTGTGCTTGCTCCACTGGCAATTGTAGCTTGGCAGGGGTGGGGCACTGGATAGGGAAGGGCTTCCAGCATTCATGTGCATGGTGGCACTAGCAATGGCAGTGCAGCTAGGTGCCTGTGCATCAGCAAGAGGGCATGGGGACAGTGGGGTGTGCTTGTGCAGTGGCACCAGAGGGCTATGCACACACATGCATGCCAGTAGGGGAGGGGAGGAGAGGTCCACATGTACGTGCCCTGGCAAACCAGAGGTGGTGTGGCCATGGGTGAGTGCATGCAGGCAAAGCGGGGCGGGGCCTGGGGGTGCTATACCAGGGGAAGGGTGCAGGGGAACTGGTGCATATCAGTGGGTCCAGTTGGCTGGAGAGCTCTGATAATCCGTTGCCATCTGCTGGTGAGAGACCTGTGATGAGGGCCCTCAGAAGGTACCCTGCTTGGGCATCTGAGGCTGTGCTACATGGCCATGGCCATGGCCATGGCCATGCTGGGGCCCTTGACGAGGTCAGCAGATAGGGTGGTGCTCAGATTGAACTGACCCCCTCTCATAGACAAGACTACCCTATTCTGTCTAGGTCTGATAGTCATCCCAAGGCTAAAGTCTCTTAAAGTAGCAATGGTAAGTCTTGGGAGATGGGTATCTCTGGCTGGCGATGCTCCACTGCAGGCATTGCTGCCCCAAACCCTCTGGACTCTGCACAGGCTGGAGCACTGCTCCTACTGTCTCTCTAAGTAGCTCTCGCTACCAGCTCAAGTTTCTTTGGTGTTCATGGGATCTGCTGATGCCAGGATTCTAGAGGTCCGTAGCAATAGTGGGATACTCCTCACTTATTCAACTTACTCCTTCCCCAGGAGTCTCTAGAGACCAGGAAGAAGTTCTTGTGCTCAGTAGTCCCCTGCAGAGTTCCCTGCTACCTCTCATTTCAGCTCAGCGTCTGCATCCTTAGTCTATCCACTCTCAATTTCTGTCCTCTAAAGGTCTGTTCAAAGTGTGCCAGTCTTCTCAATGTCCCAGTCTCTTGGTGGGAGATGTTCCTCTCTCAGTGGAAGATGTCAGCCATCTTGGGTCCTCTGCCCAGCTTTTTGTATTTTAACCATTAGGCTGAAGGTATTGGACTATGTCATTGAGGTTTAATTTTTGTTGCAGTGATGATTAATGATGTTGAGTACTTTAACCATTTCTACATACTCTTTGGTAAAGCGTATTTCAAGTCACTTGTCTATTTTAGTTTCTACTGCTAGTCTATTTATTATTGAATTTCATGAGTTGTTTATATATTCCATTTATGAGTTCTTAGATGTGTATTTACACATACATTTTCACAAACTTTGGCTAGTGTATTCATTTACTATGTAATCACTTTGGATGTGTAAAGGACTTTAATGACAGTAAAGTCTAATTTATTATTTTTATTAGTAATCTGAGCCCCTCCTAAAAATGTTTGCTTGACTTTAGAGTCCCAATCTTTCAAAGAATTTTCTTCCATAAATTTACTGTTTGAATTGTGAGTTTTATGTCTACAGTATTATTTTAAGGTAAATGTTTATGTAGAGAGTACGTTGTTTTCACATCACTTCTAATATGACATTCCTTTACTCATTGCATTGCTTTGGCATTCATTCATTCATTCAATACGGGTGAGACTCCTGATGCTCTTTCCACAGAACTCTTTGTATGTCCTTTATCCAATACCATGCTCTCTCAGTTACTGTAGCTCTATAATCTGGTAATATGTCTTCAATATATATTCTTTCTTTTCAATATTATTTTGGATATCGTATATTATTTGCAGTTTTGTACAAATTTTATATGTGCATATTAATACAAAAATATCTTAAAGTATTATCATTATAATAACATTGAATTATAAAGCAACTTGGGGAAGATTGACCTCTTAATATTGGGTCATCTGCTCAATAGATGTGGTATATCTATCCATGTAATGGGTCATCTCTATTATTATTTTTCAGCAATGATTGATTTCTAGTTTGTAGTGCCAGTTTTTTGCTACTCTTATTTTTATATATTTTACGTATAGGTAAACTATGGAAAATAATATTACCCAGTACATTTGTCTTAGTTCTCTG
>NW_022302316.1:0-12800 GCF_002776525.5 Piliocolobus tephrosceles | reverse complement strand
TAAGAATGCTTGTGATTTTTGCACATTAATTTTGTATCATGAGACTTGGCTGAAGTTGCTTATCAGCTTAAGAAGGTTTTGGGCTGAGACGATGGGTTTTTCTAAGTATACAATCATGTCGTCTGCAAACAGGGACCATTTGACTTCTTCTTTTCCTAACTGAATACCCTTGATTTCTTTCTCTTGCCTGATTGCCCTAGCCAGAACTTCCAACACTATGCTGAATAGGAGTGGTGAGAGAGGGCATCCCTGTCTTGTGCCAGTTTTCAAAGGGAATGTTTCCAGTTTTTGCCCATTCCATATGATATTAGCTGTGGGTTTGTCATAAATAGCTCTTATAATTTTGAGGTACGTTCCATCAATACCGAATTTATTGAGCGTTTTTAGCATGAAAGGCTGTTGAATTTTGTCAACAGCCTTTTCTACATTTATTGAGATAATCATGTGGTTCTTGTCTTTGGTTCTGCTGATATGCTGGATTATGTTTATTGATTTGCGAATGTTGAACCAGCCTTGCATCCCAGCGATGAAGCCCACCTGATCATGGTGGATAAGCTTTTTGATGTGCTGCTTAATCCGGTTTGCCAGTATTTTATTGAGAATTTTTGCAACGATGTTCATCAGGGAGATTGGTCTAGAATTCTCTTTTTTTGTTGTGTCTCTGCCAGGCTTTGGTATCAGGATGATGTTGGCCTCATAAAATGAGTTAGGGAGGATTCCCTCTTTTTCTATTGATTGGAATAGTTTCAGAAGGAATGGTACCAGCTCCTCCTTGTACCTCTGGTAGAATTCAGCTGTGAATCCATCTGGTCCTGGGCTTTTTTTGGTGGGTAGGCTATTTACTGTTTCCTCAATTTCAGAGCCTGGTATAGGTCTATTCAGGGATTCAACTTCTTCCTTGTTTAGTCTTGGGAGAGTGTAAGTGTCCAGGAAATTATCCATTTCTTCTAGATTTTCTAGTTGATTTGCGTAGAGGTGTTTATAGTATTCTCTGATGGTAGTTTGTATTTTTGTGGGGTCGGTGGTGATATCCCCTTTATCATTTTTTTTATTGCGTCTATTTGATTCCTCCCTCTTTTCTTCTTTATCAGCCTTGCTAGTGGTCTGTCAATTTTGTTGATCTTTTCAAAAAACCAACTCCTGGATTCATTGATTTTTTGGAGGGTTTTTTGTTTCTCTATCTCCTTCAGTTCTGCTCTGATCTTAGTTATTTCTTGCCTTCTGCTAGCTTTTGAATGTGTTTGCTCTTGCCTCTCTAGTTCGTTTAATTGTGATGTTAGAGTGTCAATTTTCGATCTTTCCTGCTTTCTCTTGTGGGCATTTAGTGCTATAAATTTCCCTCTACACACTGCTTTAAATGTGTCCCAGAGGTTCTGGTATGTTGTATCTTTGTTCTCATTGGTTTCAAAGAACATCTTTATTTCTGCTTTCATTTCGTTATGTACCCAGTAGTCATTCAGGAGCAGGTTGTTCAGTTTCCATGTAGTTGAGCGATTTTGATTGAGTTTCTTAGTCCTGAGTTCTAGTTTGATTGCACTGTGGTCTGAGAGACAGTTTGATATAACTTCCGTTCTTTTACATTTGCTGATGAGTGCTTTACTTCCAATTATGTGGTCGATTTTCGAATAAGTGCGATGTGGTGCTGAGAAGACTGTATATTCTGTTGACTTGGGGTGGAGAGTTCTATAGATGCCTATTAGGTCCGCTTGGTGGAGAGATGAGTTCAATTCCTGGATATCCTTGCTAACTTTCTGTCTCGTTGATCTGTCTAATGTTGACAGTGGACTATTGAAGTCTCCCATTATTATTGTATGGGAGTCTAAGTCTCTTTGTAAGTCTCTAAGGACTTGCTCTATGAATCTGTGTGCTCCAGTATTGGGTGCATATATATTTAGGATAGTTAGTTCTTCCTGTTGAATTGATCCCTTTACCATTATGTAATGGCCTTCTTTGTCTCTTTTGATCTTTGATGGTTTAAGGTCTGTTTTATCAGAGACTAGGATTGCAACCCCTGCGTTTTTTGTTCTCCATTTGCTTGGTAGATCTTCCTCTATCCCTTTATTTTTAGCCTATGTATGTCTCTGCATGTGAGATGGGTCACCAGAATACAGCAGACTGATGGGTCTTGACTCTTTATCCAGTTTGTCAGTCTGTGTCTTTTAAATGGAGCATTTAGTCCATTTACATTTAAGGTTAATATTGTTATGTGTGAACTTGATCCTGCCATTATGATATTAACTGGTTATTTTGCTCATTAGTTGACGCAGTTTCTTCCTAGCCTCGATGATCTTTACATTTTGGCATGTTTTTGCAATGGCTGGTACCGGTTATTCCTTTCCATGTTTAGAGCTTCCTTCAGGGTCTCTGGTAAGGCAGGCCTGGTGGTGAAAAAATCTCTAAGCATTTGCTTACCTGTAAAGGATTTTATTTCTCCTTCACTTATGAAACTTAGTTTGGCTGTATATGAAATTCTGGGTTTAAAATTCTTTTCTTTAAGAGCTTTGAATATTGGCCTCCACTCTCTTCTGGCTTGTAGAGTTTCTGCCAAGAGATCTGCTGTCAGTCTGGTGGGCTTCCCTTTGTGGGTCACCCGACCTTTCTCTCTGGCTGTCCTTAAGATTTTTTCCTTCATTTCAAGTTTGGTGAATCTGGCAATTATGTGTCTTGGAGTTGCTCTTCTGGAGGAGTATCTTTGTGGCGTTCTCTGTATTTCCTGAATTTGAATGTTGGCCTGCCCTGCTAGGTTGGGGAAGTTCTCCTGGATGATATCCTGAAGAGTGTTTTCCAATTTGGTTCCATTTTCCCCCTCACTTTCAGGCACCCCAATCAGACGTACATTTGGTCTTTTTACATAACCTCATATTTCTTGCAGGCTTTGTTCATTTCTTTTTCTTCTTGTTTCTTTTGGTTTCTCTTCTCGCTTCATTTCATTCATTTGATCCTCAATCGCTGATACTCTTTCTTTCAGTTGATCGAGTCGGTTGCTGAAGCTTGTGCATTTGTCACGTATTTCTCGTGTCATGGTTTTCATCTCTGTCATTTCGTTTATGACCTTCTCTGCATTAATTAGTCTAGCTGTCAATTCTTCCACTCTTTTTTCAAGATTTTTAGTTTCTTTGCACTGGGTACGTAATTCCTCCTTTAGCTCTGAGAGCTTTGATGGACTGAAGCCTTCTTCTCTCATTTCGTCAAAGTCATTCTCTGACCACATTTGATCCATTGCTGGTGATGGGCTGTGCTCCTTTGCAGGGGGAGATGTGCTCTTATTTTTTGAATTTCCAGCTTTTCTGCCTTGCTTTTTCCCCATCTTTGTGGTTTTATCTGTCTCTGGTCCTTGATGATGGTGACGTACTGATGGGGTTTTGGTATAGGTGTCCTTCCTGTTTGATAGTTTTCCTTCTGACAGTCAGGACCCTCAGCTGTAGGTCTGTTGGAGATTGCTTGAGGTCCACTCCAGACCCTGTTTGCCTGGGTATCAGCAGCAGAGGTTGCAGAAGATAGAATATTGCTGAACAGCGAGTGCACCTGTCTGATTCTTGCTTTGGAAGCTTCCTCTCAGGGGTGTACTTCACCCTGTGAGGTGTGGGCTATCAGACTGCCCCTAGTGGGGGATGTCTCCCAGTTAGGCTACTCAGGGGTCAGGGACCCACTTGAGCAGGCAGCCTGCCCCTTCTCAGATCTCAACCTCTGTTTTGGGAGATCCACTGCTTTCTTCAAAGCTGTTAGACAGATTCGTTCGCATCTGCACAGGCCTCTGCTGCTTCCCTTGTTACTTTTTAGTTGTGTCCTGTCCCCAGAGGCGGAGTCTAAAGAGACAGGTAGGTTTCCTTGAGCTGCTGTGAGCTCCACCCAGTTCGAGCTTCCCAGCAGCTTTGTTTACCTACTTAAGCCTCAGCAATGTCGGGCGCCCCTCCCCCAGCCTCGCTGCTGCCTTGCGGTTAGATTGCCGCAGCCTGCTGTGTTAGCAAGGCGGGAGGCTCCATGGGCTTGGGACCCTCCTGGCCAGGTGTGGGGTATATTCTCCTGTGTGCCGGTGTGCTTACCGCGCACATTGGCGGTAGTGGGAGTGGGAGTGGTAGTGGGAGTGGGTATTGGGGTGGGAGTTACCCAATTTTCCAGGTGTTGTGTTTCTCATTTCCCCTGGCTAGGAAAAGGGACTCCCTTCCGCTTTGCGCTTCCCAGGTGAGGCGATGCCTCACCCTGCTTCAGCTCTCGCTGGTCAGGCTGCAGCAGATGACCAGCACCGATTGTCCGGCACTCCCGAGTGAGATGACCCCAGTACCTCAGTTGAAAATGCAGAAATCACCCCTCTTCTGTGTCGCTCGCGCTGGGAGATGGAGACTGGAGCTGTTCCTATCCAGCCATCTTCCCTTGTAGTTTTTATATGTGGATATTTCCTTTGTCAACATAAGCTTCTATGTGCTCTGAAATATCCAATTGCAGATTCCAAGAAAACAGTGTTAGCAAACTGCTCAATGAAAACAACAGTGTAACTCTGTCAGATGAATTCACACGTCACAAAGCGTTTTCCCAGAATGTTTCTTTCTACTTTTTATCTGAGGATATTTGCTTTTTCAACATAGGCTTCAATGCACTCCCATATATCCCTTTGCAGATTCCATGAAAAGAGTGTTAGCAAACTGCTCAATTTAAAAAATGGTGTAACTTTGTGAGATGAATTCACACATCACAGAGAAAATTTCTCAGAAACCTTCTTTCTAGTTCGTCTCTTCGGATATTTCATTTGTCACTATAGGCTTCAAAGTGATCCAAAGTATCCTATCTCAGATTCCACAAAACAGTGCTAACAGACTGATCCACGAAAATAATAGTGTAACACTGTGAGATGAATTAACACATCTCAAAAAGGTTTCTCAGAAAGCTTCCTTCTAGTTTTTATATGAGGATATGTCCTTTGTCACCATAGGCTTCAATGTGATCCAAATTATCACCTCTGAGATTCCTGGAAAACAGTGCTACCAAACTGCTCTATTGAAAGAATCATGTAACACTGTGAGACAAATTCACAAATCAAAAAGCAGTTTCTCAGAAAGCTTCATTCTAGTCTATGTCAGAGGATGTTTCCTTTGTCACCACAAGCTTTAATATGCTGAGAAATTACCCATTGCAGATTCTAAGAAAACAGTGTAAGCAAACTGCTCAATGAATAGAACAGTGTAATTCTGTGTGTTGAATTCAAATATCACAAAGCAGTTTCTCAGAAAGCTTCATTTTGGTTTTTCTGTGAGGATATTTTCTTTGTCACCCTAGGCCTCAATACACTACCAAACATCCCTTTGAAGACTCCATGAAAACAGTGTTATCAATCTGCTCCATGAAAAGAAAGGTGTAACTCTGTGTGATAAATTCAAACATCACAAAAAATTTCTCAGAAAGCTTCTTTCTAGTTTTAATCTGAGGACATTTCCTTTTTCACTGTAGGTCTCAATGCACTCCCAAATATACCTTTGCAGATTCCATGAAAACAGTGTTAGCTAACTGCTCCATGAAAAGAAAGGTGTAACTATCTGAGGTGGATTCACACATCACAAAGAACTCTGTTGAATTCACATATCACAAAGCAGTTTCTCACAAAGCTTCTTTTTGGTTTTTCTATGGGGATATTTTCTTTATCACTGTAGGCTTCAATGCAGTCCAACATATCCTATTGCAGACTCCACAAAAACAGTGTTATCATGTAGCTCAAAGAAAAGAAGAGTTTAGCTCTGTGAGATGAATTCACCCATCAAATAGCAGTTTCTCACAAAAACTTCCTTCTAGTTTTTATCAGAAGATATTTCCTTTCTCATCATTGGTTTCAATGGGTTCCCAAATAACCCATTACATATCCCACTAAAACAGTATTAGCAACCTGCTCCATGAAAAGAAATGTGTAACTCTGTGAGATGAGTTCACACATCACAAAGGAATTTCTCAGAAAGCTTCTTTCTAGTTTTTATCTGAGGATATTTCCTTTGTCAATATAGGCTTCAATGTGTTCCAAAATATCACTTCGCAGATTCCCCAAAAACAGTGCTATCAAAGTGATTCATTGAAAGCATTGTGTAACTCTGTGATGTGAATTCACAAACTGCAAAGGAGTTTCTCAGAAAATTTCTTTCAAGTTTTAGTCTAGGGATATTTAATTTTTAAAAGTAGGCTTCAATGCACTTCAAAACATGTCATTGCAGATTCTAAGAGAACAGTGTTAGCAAACTGCTCAATGAAAAGAACAGTGTAACTCTATGTGATGAATTCACATGTCACTAAGCAGTTTCTCAGAAAGTTTTTTTCTCGTTTTTTTATGAGGATATTTGTTTTTTCACTATAGGACTCAATGCACTTGCAAATACCACTTTGCAGATTCCACAAAAACTGTGTTAGCAAACTGCTCTATTATAAGAAAGGTGTTTCTCCATGAGACGAATTCACACATCAAAAAGAACTTTCTCAGAAAGCTTCTTTCTAGTTTTTAACTGAGCATATTTCCTTAGTCACCACAGGCTTCAGTGCGATCCAAAATATCCCTTCTCTGTTTCCCCAAAAACAGAACTATCAAACTGATCCATCAAAAGAATCGTGTAACTCTGTGTGATGAATTCACAAATCACAAAGCAGTCTCTCAGAAAGTTTCTTTCTACTTTTCATCTGAGGATATTTCCTTTGTCACCATAGGCCTCAATGCACTCCCAAATATCCTTTTGCAGATTCCACAAAAGCAGTGTTAGCAAACTGCTCAATGAAAAGAACAGGGTAACATTGTTAGTCAAATTCACACATCAAAAAGTAGTTTCTCCAAAAGCTTCATTGTTCTATGGGGATATTTCCTTTTTCATCATGGGCTTCAATGCACTCCCAAATATCCTGTTGCAGACTCCACGAAAACAGTGTTATCAAAAGGCTCAAGGGAAAGAATGGTGCAGCTCTGTGAGATGAATTCACCCATCACATCGCAGTTTCTCAGAAACTTCTTTCTAGTTTTTATCTGAGGATATTTCCTTTTTCACCATAGGCATCAATGCACTCCAAAATATCCCTTTGCAGATAAACGAATACAGTGTTAACAAGCTGCTACATAAAAAGAAAGGTGCAACTCTGTGAGACGAATTCACACATTATGAAGAACTTTCTCAGAAAGCTTCTTTCTAGTTTTTATCTGAGGATATTTCCTTATTCATCATATTCTTCAATGCGATCTAAAACAGCCCTTCTCAGTTTACCCAAAAACAGTGCTACCAAACTGTTCCATGAAAACAGTAGTGTAACTCTGTGAGATGAATTCACAAATCACAAAGCAGTTGCTCAGAATGTTTCTTTTTAGTTTTTATCTGAGGATATTTCCTTTGTCACCACAGGCTTCAATGTGATCCAAAATATCCCTACTAATATTCCCCAGAAACAGGGCTATCAAGCTCATCCATGAAAAGAATCATGTAACTCTGTGAGATGAATTCACAAATCACAAAGCAGTTTCTCAGAAAGTTTCTTTTTTTTTTTTTTTTTGTCTGAGGATATTTCCTTTGTCACCATAAACTTCAATGTGCTCTGAAATATCCCATTGCAGGTTAAAAGAAAACAGTGGTAGCAAACTGCTTAATGAAAAGAACAGTGTAACTCTGAGAGTTGAATTCACATGGCACAAAGCAGTTTCTCAGAAAGTTTCTTTCTCATTTTTCTATGAGGATATATCCTTTTTCACTATAGGCCTCAATGCACTCCCAAATATCCCTTGCAGATTCCACTAAAACAGTGTTAGCAAACAGCTCCATGAAAACAAAGGTGTTTCTCTGAGGTGAGTTCACATATTATAGATAACTTTCTCAGAAAGCTTCCTTCTAGTTTTTTTCTGAGGATATTTACTCAGTAACCACAGGCTTCAATGCGATCCAAAATATCCCTTCTAAGATTCCAGAAAAAACAGTACTACCAAACTACTGCATGAAAAAAATCATGTAACTCTATGAAATGAATTCACAAATCACAAAGCAGTTTCTCAGAAAGCTTCTTCCTAGTTTTTATCTCAGGATATTTCCTAAGTCACCATAGGGTTCAAGGCAATCCAAAATATGCCCTCTCAGATCCCACAAAAATATTGCTAACAAACTAATCCATGAAAAGTATCATGTAACTCTGTAAGCTGAATTAACACATCAAAAAGCAGCTTCTCAGAAAGCTTCTTTCTAGTTTTTATATGAGGATATTTCCTTTGTCACAATAAGCTTCATTGCGCTCCAAAGAACCCCATTGCAGTTTCCAAGATAACAGTGTTAGCAAACTCCTCAATGAAGAGAACAGTGTAATTCTGTGAGATGAATTCACACATCACAAAGCAGTTTCTCAGAAAGCTTCTTTCTACTTTTTGTCTGAGGATATTTCCTTTTTCAGCACAAGCCTCAATGTGTTCCCAAATATCCCTTTGCAGATTCCTTGAAAACAGTGTTAGCAAACTGCTCAATTAAAAGACAGATGCATCTCCGTGAGATGAATTCACACATCACAAAGAAATTTCTCAGAAAGCTTCTATTTTCTTTCTGAGAATATTTCCTTTGTCACCACAGACTCCAATGTGATCCAAAATATCCCTTCTCAGTTTCCCCAAAAGCAGTGCTATGAAACTGATCGATTGAAAGCATCATGTAACTCTGTTAGATGAATTCACAAATCACAAAGGAGTTTCTCAGAAAGTTTCTTTCTAGTTTTTGTCTGAGGATATTGAATTTTTAATAATAGCCTTCAATGCGCTCTGAAATATGCCATTGCAGATTCAAAGAAAAGTGTTAGCAAACTGCTCAATGAAAAGAGCAGTGTAACTCTATGAGTTGAATTCACCCATCACAAAGCAGTTTCTCATAAAGCTTCTTTCTAGTTTTTACCTGAGGTTATTTCCTTTTTCACCATAGGCCTCAAGGTGCTCCCAAATATCCCTTTGTAGATTCCACGAAAACAGTGTTAGCAATCTGATCCATGAAACAAAGGTTTGACTCTGTGAGATGAATTAACACGTCCAAAAAGCTTTCTCAGAAAGCTTCTTTCTACTTTGTATCTGAGGATACTTCCTTTGTCACCATAGGCCTCAATGCGATTCAAAATATTCCTCCTCAGTTTCCCCAAAAACAATGCTATCAAACTGATCCATTGAATACATCTTGTAACTCTGTGAGATGAATTCACAAATCACAAAGGAGTTTCTCAGAACCTTTCTGTCTAGTTTTGGTCTGAGGATATTTACTTTTTAAGAGCAGGCATCAATGAGCTCTGAAATATGACATTGTAGATTCCAAGAAAACAGTGCCAGTAAACTGTTCTATGAAAAGAACAGTTTAACTGTGTGAGTTGAATTCACACATCACTAAGCAGTTTCTCAGAAAGCTTCTTTCTCGCTTTTTTATGATATATTTCCTCTTTCAATATAGTCTGCAATGCGCTTGCCAATATCCCTTTGTAGATTCCACAAAAACTGTGTTTTCAATCTGCTCCATGAAAATAAAGGTGTAACTCTGTGAGATAAATCCACACTTCACAAAGAACTTTCTCAGAAAGCTTCTTTCTAGTTTTTAACTGAGGATATTTCCTGAGTCACCATAGGCTACAATGCGATCCAAAATATCCCTTATCAGATTGCGCTAAAACAGTGCAACCAAACTACTCCATGAAAGAATCATGTAACTCTGTGAGATGAGTTCACAAATCACAAAGCAGTTTCTCAGAAAGATTCTTTCTAGTTTTTGTCTGAGGATATTTCCTTTGTTACCATAAGTTTCAATGTGCTTTGAAATGTCCCATTGCAGATTTCAAGAAAACAGTGTTAGCAAGCTGTTCAATGTAAAGAACAGTGTAACTCTGTGTGTCGCATTCACACATCACAAAGCAGTTTCTCAGAAACCTTCTTTTTGGTTTTTATCTGAATATATTTCCTTTGTCACCATAGGCTTCAACGTGCTCACAAATATCCTATTGAAGGTTCCACGAAAAAAGTGGTATCAAACTGCCTAATGAAAAGAATTGTGTATCTCGGGGAAATGAATTCACACATCACAAAGCATTTTCTCAGAAAGCTTCTTTCTAGTTTTTATCTGAGGATATTTTCTTTTTCACTATAGACCTCAATGGCTCCCAAATAATACTTTGCAGATTACATGAAAACAGTGTTAGCAAAGTTCTCCATGAAAAGAAAGGTGTAACTCTGTGAGGTGAATTCATACATCACAAAGAGCTTTCTAAGAAAGATTTTTCCTAGTTTTTATCTGAGGATATTTCCCTTATCACCATGGGTTTCAATGCAATCCATAACATCCCTTCTTAGATTCCCCCAAAACAATGCTACCAAAATTTTCAATGATAAGAATCATGAAACTCCGTGAGATGAGCTCACAAATCACAAAGTAGATTCTCAGAAAGCTTCTTTCTAGCTTTTGTCTGAGGACATTTCATTTGTCACCCTAATCCTCAATATGCTACAAAATGTCCCAGTGCAGTTTCCAAGAAAACAGTGTGAGCAAACTGCTGAATGAAAAGAACAGTATAATTTTGTAAGATGAATTCACACATCACAAAGCAGATTATCAGAAAGCTTATTTCTAGTTTTTATCTGAGGATATTTCCTTTTTCACCACCAGCCTCAATGCGCTCCCAAACATCCCTTGCAGATTCCATGAAAACAGTGTTAACAAACTGCTGAATGAAATGAACAGTGTAATTCTGTAAAGTGAATTCACACATCACAAAGCAGTTTCTCAGAAAGCTTCCTTCTAGTCTTTATCTGAGGATATTTCCTTTGTCACCATAGGCTACAATGCGATCAAAAATCTCCTTCTCAAATTACCCAAAAACAGTACTACTAAACTGCTCCATGAATTGAATCATGTAACTCTGTGTGATGAATTCAAAAATCACAAAGCAGTTTCTCATAAAGCTTCTTTCTGGTTTTTTTGTCTGAGGATATTTTCTTTTTCACCATAGACCTCAATGTGCTCATGAATATCCCTTTGCAGATTCCAGGAAAATAGTGTTAGCAAACTGCTCCATGAAAACAAAGGTGTAAATTTGTGAGATCAATTCACCATCAGAAAACATTTTCTCAGAAAGCTTCTTTCAGATTTTTCTCTGAGGAAATTTCCTTTGTCACCATAGGCTTCAATACACTACAAAATATCCTATTGCAGATTCCCCCAAAACATTGCTACCATTCTGCTTTACGAAAGAATGGTGTAACTCTGTGAAATGAATTCACACATCACAAAGCTGTTTCTCAGAAACTTTCTTACTACTTTTATCTGAGGATATTTACTTTTTCACCATATTTCTCTATGCGATCCCAAATATGCCATTTCAGATTCCATGAAAAAAAGTGTTAACAAACTTCTCAATGAAAAGAAGGTTACTTTGTGAGGTGAATTAACGCATCACAAGCAGTTCCTCAGAAAGCTTATATCTACCTTTTATATTTGGATATTTCCTTTTCCACCATTGGCTTCAACTCACTCCCAAATATCCCTTTCTAGATTCCATGAAGACAGTGTTTGTAAACTGCTCCATGAAAAGAAATGTATTACTCTGTGAGATGAATAGACACATCACAAAGAAGTTTGTCAGAAAGCTTCCTTCTAGTTTTTTTCTGAGGATATTCCCTTTGTCAGCATATGCTTCAATGAAATCAAAAATATCCTTTTTCAGATTCCCCAAAAAGAGTGCAACTGAACTGCTCCATGAAAAGAAGGTGTAACTCTGTGAGATGAATTCACACATCACAAAGCAGTTTCAAAGATGGTTTCTTATTGGTTTTATTGAAGGATATTTCCTTTTTCACAGTAGGCCTCAATAAGCTCCCAAATATCCCTTAGCAGATTCCCTGAAAACAGCGTTAGTGACATTTCCATGAAAAGAAAGGTGTAACTCTGGGAGATGAATTCACAAATCACAAAAAAATTTCTCAGAAAGATTATATAGAGTTTTTATCTGAGGATATTTCCTTTCTCACCATAGGCTTCAATGCGATCCAAAGTATCCCTTCTCAGTTACCCTGAAACCAGTTTTACCAATCAGATTCAGGAGAAGAATCTTGTAACTCTGTGAGCTGAATTAACACATCACAAAGCAGTTTCTCAGAAAGCTTCTTTCTACTTCTTATCTGAGGATATTTCTTTTGCCTCCATGAGCTTCAATGCACTCCAAAATATCAGATTACAGAATCCAAGAAAACAGTGTCAGCAAACTGCTCTAAGAAAAGAACACTGGGCCAGGTGCAGTGGCTCAAGCCTGTAATCCCAGCACTTTGGGAGGCCGAGATGGGTGGATCACGAGGTTAGCAGATTGAGACCATCCTGGCTAACACCATGAAACCCTGTCTCTACTAAAAAATAAAAAAACTAGCCAGGCGAGGTGGTGGGCGCCTGTAGTCCCAGCTACTTGGGAGGCTGAGGCAGGAGAATGGCGTGAACCCGGGAGGCGGAGCTTGCAGTGAGCTGAGATCCAGCCACTGCACTCCAGACTGGGTGACAGAGTGAGACTCTGTCTAAAAAAAAAAAAAAAAAGAAAGAAAGAAAAGAACACTGTAACTCTGAGAGATGAATACACACATCACCAAGCAGTTTCTCACAGAACTTCTTTCTAGTTTTTATCTGAGGTTATTTCCTTTTTCACTATAGGCCTCAATGTGCTCCCAAATATCACTTTGTAGATTCCACGAAAACAGTGTTAGCAAACTGTGCCATGAATAGAAAGATGTAACTCTGTGAGAGGAATTCACACATCACAAAGAACTTTCTCAGAAAGCTTCTTTCTAGTTTTTATCTGAGGATATT
>NW_022302306.1:0-3904 GCF_002776525.5 Piliocolobus tephrosceles | reverse complement strand
CTCGGGGGCAAGAGAAGGGAGAGCATGAGAACAAATACCTATTGCATCCGGGACTTAAAATCTAGATGACGGGTTGATGGGTGCAGCAAACCACCATGGCATGTGTATACCTATGGAACAAACCTGCACGTTCTGCACCTGTATCCCAGAACTTATCCCAGCTCTTGGGAAGGGTGAGGCGGGCAGGCCACGAGGTCTGGAGATCGAGACCATCCTGACCAACACGGTGAAACCCTGTCTCTACTAAAATAAAAAGAAATACAAAAATGAGCCGGGCCTGGTGGCACGTGCCTGTAGTCCCAACTACTTGGGAGGCTGAGGCAGGAGAATCTCTTGAACCCGGGAGGTGAAGGTCGCAGTGAGCTGAGATGCACCACTGCACTCCAGCCTGGCAACAGAGCAAGACTGTCTCAAAAAAAAGAAAAAAAAGTTTATGTCCTGAACCATGTGGCATTTGCCTTATACTTTGAACCCTTCCAGGAGCCGGGTGCCCCAAAGATCTTTAACTGAATCCCAGACTCGTCTCTTACAAGTTCCTCTGCGTCTTACTGAATTTAAACTCACTTCATTTATTCTCTATAATTGCCTTCTTTGTGGATTTGTGCGTAGTGTCAGCCGTTTTATTCTTAGCAAAAGCTGTGTGATTGCTTTGTAAGATAGTTGTAATTCAGGAGTATCTATTATCTATTTATCCATATAGATCTTCATAATTATCTATCTTCATTTATATCTACCTATCTGTTATCTATCTATCTATCTATCTATCTATCTATCTATCTATCTATCTATGTAATCTATCATCTATCCATCTGTCATCTGTGTATCTCTATCTACCTATCCATCTATCTATCTGATCTATCATCTACCTGTCCATCATCTGTGTATCTCTGTCTACCTATTTATCTACCTATCACGTATCATTATCTATTCATATATTATCTATCATTTACCTCATCTACCTACCTACCTACCTACCTATCTGATCTATCATCTATCCATCTATCATCTGTGTATCTCTGTCTACCTATTTATCTATCTACCGATCACGTATCATTATCTATTTATATATTATCTACCATTTACCTCATCTATCTATCTATCTATCTATCTATCTATCTATCTATCTACCTACCTAGCTACCTATCTAATCTATCATCTATCCATCTATCATCTGTGTATCTCTGATCATGTATCATTATCTATTCATATATTATCTATCATTTACCTCATCTATCTACCTACCTACCTACCTATCTACCTACCTACGTATCTAATCTATCATCTATCATCTGTATATCTCTATGTATTTATGTATCTATCTACCTATCACCTGTCATTATCTATTAATGTATTATCTATCATTTACCTCATCTATCTATCCATCCATCCATTTATTTATAGATCTATCTATGCATCACTTATCACCTATCCATATTCATCTATCATCTGTTCATGTATTATTTCTACCTATCTTGCCATTTACCTATCATCTATCTTATGTAACTATCGTTCTATCATCTATCTATTGATCAATTATATAACAATCTATCATCTCTATCATCTACCTATCATCTATCTCTCTCCATCATCTATCTGTATCTACTCTATCTACCTACCTACCTACATACCTACCTACCTACCTATCATCTATCAATGTTTCTATCTATTCTCTATCAATTTATCTCCCTTTTCCTGCTCTCTTTCTTTTTCCTCCACCCTCTGCATTGGGCTTCCAAGGAATCCAGCTGGAATCTGAATTTCAGGGATAGCTTGAAATGATTTTCAGGGATAGCTTGAAATGATATCAGCATCGATATCCTACATCTGACCTGAAAGCTTCTAGAAAGAGAGTATTACCCAACCATGTCCTCCTTAACAGATGGGTGTTAATAAATGAGGAAAAGCCAAGTGTTCTAAGATTTCAAGCTGTCAGGCTGGCGTGACGAGTATATGCAGCACCAATAAATGTTCCACATCTCCTTCACTTTTCTTCAAGATGCCCCAGACGTGGGAGTGCTTCCTTCCTGGGGAAGTGGCCTGTGTCATCAAATCTAAAATTTCCTCTTGCGTCTCCCGTTCTCTGGGTTATAATTACATCGTTTGCCGGAGATTGTCTTCACGCGTGATGGCCAGTGTTGCTGCCTCGTGACTTGACTTTCTCTTCTCGGTCCTGGTTCAGCGCTAGAGGTAAGGTAGCTGCCCTGTGAGAGTTCTGAACATACTTGGTTCAGAATAAAATCAGTACTCAGCATGGTGATTATGAGTCTGATCGATGTTTGTGTCTGCCCTTTGGCCTCTTGGCTCCTCACGTGAAAGCTGTAATATTCAGGGTTATTTTCTGTGGTAAACAGCACAGAAATGTCAGATCCTTGACCCAGGGAGAAAGACAGAGAATAAAATCAAGCCACTAATGTGTTTCATATTCAGAGAAGCATTCAAAGGTTGATAAGAAATAAATGTTTATGTAAAAGATGATTTTTCTTTTTCTTTTTCTTTCTCTTTTTTTCGAGATGGAGTCTTACTATGTCGCCCAGGCTGGAGTGCGGTGGCGTGATCTCAGTTCACTGCAAGCTCCGCCTGCCGGGTTCAAGCCATTCTCCTGCCTCAGCCTCCCAAGTAGCTGGGACTACAGGAGTCTGCTACCACGCCCAGCTAAATTTTTGTATTTTTAGTAGAGACGGGGTTTCACTGCATTACCCAGGATGGTCTTGATCTCCTGACCTCATGATCCACCCGCCTCGGCCTCCCAAAGTACTGGGATTATAGGCGTGAGCCCCCACGCCCGACCAAAAGATGATTTTTCTTTAACTGTTCTCTGGTGAGTTGTGAAATAAATTGTGTATATTGTTTCTGTATTTCTCCTTAAATAATTTTCAAAATAAGCAGAACTTGGAAAGATCACAATGAACATTAGTGATGTATATTTCGAGCCTCTAGCATTCATCAATTCTGAGACGTTTTCTACATTTCGATTGATTGATACCGAGGAGGTCAAACGGTACAAATAAATGATCATTATTAGTCCTTAAAATATGCCTTGGCCGGGCACGGCGGCTCACGCCTGTAATCCCAGCACTTTGGGAGGCCGAGGCGGGCAGATCACGAGGTCAGGAGATCGAGACCATCCTGGCTGACACGGTGAAACCCCATCTCTACCAAAATACAAAAAATTAGCCGGGCGTGGCAGTGGCTAATTTTTTGAGATGGAGTCTTGTTGTGTCACCCAGGCCGGAGTGCAGTGGTGCGATCTCGGCTCACTGCAACCTCTGCCTCCAGGGTGCAAGCGATTCTCCTGCCTCAGCCTCCTGAGTAGCTGGGATTACAGGTGCCCACCACCACGGCTGGCTAATTTTATTTTTGTATTTTTAGTAGAGATGTTTCACCATGTTGGCCAGGCTGGTCTCAAACTCCTGACCTCAGGTGATCCACCCGCCTCAGCCTCCCAAAGTGCTGGGATGACCGGTGTGGGCCCCTGCACCCAGCTGGTGGCTGTCTTTCCTTGGCCAGTGTGTCTATGCAACTGAGCTTGGGTTAGGGATAACTACGCCTTTAATCCAGGTTGGCCAATTATATGGTTTACGCTTCAGGGTCGTCCTTTGGGGAGAGTGTTATAGCAATGGATGCTGTGTGGGTGGCTGAGATGTGGCAGACATTCTCTGCAATAATGCTGGCAAAATGCTCTTTCCTCCTAAGACAAAAAGACTGCCCTCAGTCCAGGAAGACGCCTCTGTGAAAACAGTCATCAATCGGGAAAGAAAAACAGAGCCGTCTCCATTGCACCCGCAATCGAGCTGCTGATGTACTTATCTTTTTAGTTGTGTGTGTCTATGTGTGTGTCTGTGCCTGTGTGTATGTATTAGAAGATCCAGACTGAAGGCCTGAGACACAGGAGAGCTGAAGGTGT
>NW_022302304.1:604-16520 GCF_002776525.5 Piliocolobus tephrosceles | reverse complement strand
ACTGAACAATGAGATCACTTGGACTCGGGAAGGGGAACATCACACACCGGGGCCTATCATGGGGAGGGGGAGGGGGAAGGGATTGCATTGGGAGTTATATCTGATATAAATGATGAATTTATGGGTGCTGATGATTTCATGCATGCAGCACACCAACATGGCATATGTATACATATTTAACAAACCTGCACGCTATGTACATGTACCCTAGAACTTAAAGTATAATAAATAAATAAATAAAATAAAGTGATTTCTTAGAAAGCTTCTTTTTGTTTTTTATCTGTACATATTTTCTTTTACACTATAGGCGTCAATGAGTTCCCAAATATTCGTTCGCAGTTTCTAAAAACACAGGGTTGCAAAACAGCTGAATGAAAAGAAAGATTTAGCTCTGTGAGATGAATGCACACATCACAAAACAGTTTCTCAGATAATTTCCTTCTACTTTGTATCCTGGGATATTGGATTCATCCCCATTGGCATTAACGAACTCCGAAAGATGCATTGACAGAATGGTCATAAACAGTGTTTCCAAACTGCTGAATCAAAAAAAAGATTTACTCTTTGAGATGAATATCACATCGCAAAGTGGTTTTTCAGAGAGCTTTCTAGATTCTGTCTGAGGATATTCAGTTTTATCTCGTAAGGTTCAATGGGCTCCAAAGAGTCCCTTCAGAGATTCTAGAAAAAGTATATTTCCAACCTGATGAATCTAAAGAAAGGTTTACCTCTGTGAGATGAATCCACACATCACCTAGCAGTTTCACAGATAGCTTGTGGCTCGTTTTCTTCTGGGGATATTCGGTTTTTCCCCATAGGCCTCCGTAAACTCCCAAAAGTCCCTTTGTAACTTCTACAAAATGAGGGATTCCAATCTATGGAATCAAAAGAAAAGTTTAACTGTGTTACATGAATCCAAACATCTCAAAACTGTTGCACAGATTGTTTTATTCTAGTTTTTATCTGGGCATATTCCATGTTTCCCCATATGTATCAAAGGGTTTCCAATGGTCCCTACCCAACCTCTACAAAAAAAGTTGTTATACCCTGCTGAATCAAAAAAAAAAAAAAAAAAAAATTAACTCTGTGAGATTAATCCACACATCACCAAGTAATTTCTCAGATGGCTTCTTTCCAGTTTTTATTTGAAGATATTTGGCTTTCCCCACAGTGTCAATGGGTTCTTAAATGTCCCTTCGCAGATTCTACAAAAAAAGTGGTTCCAACCTTCTGAATGGTAAGAAGTGTTTAACTCTGTGAGGTGAATCCACCAATGACCAAGCAGTTTCACAGATAGCTTCTTTCTAGTTTTTATCTGAAAATATTCAGTCTTCCCCATAGAACTCAACGGGTTTTCAAATGTTTCTTCATAGATAATGTAAAAGAAGTGTTTCCTACCTGGTGAGTAAAAAGAAAACACTGTCTCTGGGAGATGAAACCACACATTCTCAAGCAGTTTCACAGAAACTTCTTTCTAGTTTTTATCTGGGAATATTTGCTCTTTTCCCAAGGCCTTAATGGGCTCCAAATGACCCTCTGAAGTGTTGACAAAAAGAGTCTTTCCCACCTGCCGAATAGAAAGAAAGGATTAACTCTGTAAATTGAATCCACACACCCAAAAATGGGTTCACAGACAGCTTCTTTCTAGTTTTCATCTTGGGGTATTGTGCTTTTCCTTATAAACTTCAATGTGCTCCCAAAAGTCCTTTTGCAGATTCTACAAAAAAGTATTCCAGGGGGGCGGAGCAAGATGGCCGAATAGAAACAGCTCCAGTCTCCATCTCCCAGCGCGAGTGACACAGAAGACCGGTGATTTCTGCATTTTCAACTGAGGTACTGGGGTCATCTCACTCGGGAGTGCCGGACAATCCATGCGGGTCAGCAGCTGCAGCCTGACCAGTGAGAGCTGAAGCAGGGCGAGGCATCGCCTCACCTGGGAAGCGCGAGGGGGAAGAGAGTCCCTTTTCCTAGCCACGGGAACTGAGACACACAACACCTGGAAAATCGGGTAACTCTCACCCCAATACTGTGCTATAACACCGGCACACCGGAGAATATATCCCACACCTGGCCGAGAGGGTCCCACGCCCACGGAGCCTCCCTCCTTGCTAACACAGCAGTCTGCGGCAATCTAACCGCAAGGCAGCAGTGAGGCAGGGGGAGGGGCGCCGGCCATCGCTGAGGCTTAAGTAGGTAAATAAAGCCGCTGGGAAGCTCGAACTGGGTGGAGCTCACAGCAGCTCAAGGAAACCTGCCTGTCTCTGTAGACTGCGCCTCTGGGGACAGGGCTCAGTTAAAGGAGTAGAAGCCTGTGCAGACGCGACCGACTCTGACAGCTTTGAAGAGAGCAGTGGATCTCCCAACACGGAGGTTGAGATCTGAGAAGGGGCACTCTGCCTGCTCAAGTGGGTCCCTGACCCCTGAGTAGCCTAACTGGGAGACATCCCCCACTAGGGGCAGTCTGACACCCCACACCTCACAGGGGGGAGTACACCCCTGAGAGGAAGCTTCCAAAGCAAGAATCAGACAGGTGCACTCACTGTTCAGCAATATTCTGTCTTCTGCAACCTCTGCTGCTGATACCCAGGCAAACAGGGTCTGGAGTGGACCTCAAGCAATCTCCAATAGACCTATAGCTGAGGGTCCTGACTGTCAGAAGGAAAACTATCAAACAGGAAGGACAACTATACCAAAACCCCATCAGTACGTCACCATCATCAAAGACCAGAGACAGATAAAAACACAAAAATGGGGAAAAAGCAGGGCAGAAAAGCTGGAAATTCAAAAAATAAGAGCGCATCTCCTCCTGCAAAGGAGCACAGCCCATCGCCAGCAATGGATCAAAGCTGGTCAGAGAATGATTTTGATGAGATGAGAGAAGAAGGCTTCAGTCCATCAAACCTCTCAGACCTAAAGGAGGAATTACGTACCCAGTGCAAAGAAAGTAAAAACCTTGAAAAAAGAGTGGAAGAATTGACAGCTAGACTAATTAATGCAGAGAAGGTCATAAACGAAATGACAGAGATGAAAACCATGACACGAGAAATACGTGACAAATGCACAAGCTTCAGTAACCGACTCGATCAACTGGAAGAAAGAGTATCAGCGATGGAGGATCAAATGAATGAAATGAAGCGAGAAGAGAAACCAAAAGAAAAAAGAAGAAAAAGAAATGAACAAAGCCTGCAAGAAGTATGGGATTATGTAAAAAGACCAAATCTACGTCTGATTGGGGTGCCTGAAAGTGAGGGGGAAAATGGAACCAAATTGGAAAACACTCTACAGGATATCATCCAGGAGAACTTCCCCAACCTAGCAGGGCAGGCCAACATTCAAATTCAGGAAATACAGAGAACGCCACAAAGATACTCCTCCAGAAGAGCAACTCCAAGACACATAATTGCCAGATTCACCAAAGTTGAAATGAAGGAAAAAATCTTAAGGGCAGCCAGAGAGAAAGGTCGGGTTACCCACAAAGGGAAGCCCATCAGACTGACAGCAGATCTCTCGGCAGAAACTCTACAAGCCAGAAGAGAGTGGGGGCCAATATTCAACGTTCTTAAAGAAAAGAATTTTCAACCCAGAATTTCATATCCAGCCAAACTAAGTTTCATAAGTGAAGGAGAAATAAAATTCTTTACAGATAAGCAAATGCTTAGAGATTTTGTCACCACCAGGCCTGCCTTACAGGAGACCCTGAAGGAAGCCCTAAACATGGAAAGGAACAACCGGTACCAGCCATTACAAAAACATGCCAAAATGTAAAGACCATCGAGCCTAGGAAGAAACTGCATCAACTAATGAGCAAAATAACCAGTTAATATCATAATGGCAGGATCAAGTTCGCACATAACAATATTAACCTTAAATGTAAATGGACTACATGCTCCAATTAAAAGACACAGACTGGCAAACTGGATAAAGAGTCAAGAGCCATCAGTCTGCTGTCTTCAGGAGACCCATCTCACATGCAGAGACATATATAGGCTCAAAATAAAGGGATGGAGGAAGACCTACCAAGCAAATGGAGAACAAAAAAAAGCAGGGGTTGCAATTCTAGTCTCTGATAAAACAGACTTTAAACCATCAAAGATCAAAAGAGACAAAGAAGGGCATTACATAATCGTGAAGGGATCAATTCAACAGGAAGAGCTAACTATCCTAAATATATATGCACCCAATACAGGAGCACACAGATTCATAAAGCAAGTCCTCAGAGACTTACAAAGAGACTTAGACTCCCATACAATATTAATGGGAGACTTCAACACTCCACTGTCAACATTAGACAGATCAACGAGACAGAAAGTTAAAAAGGATATCCAGGAATTGAACTCATCTCTGCACCAAGCGGACCTAATAGACATCTATAGAACTCTCCATCCCAAGTCAACAGAATATACACTCTTCTCAGCACCACATCGACTTATTCCAAAATTCACCACATAATTGGAAGTAAAGCAATCCTCAGCAAATGTAAAAGAACAGAAATTATAACAAACTGTCTCTCAGACCACAGTGCAATCAAACTAGAACTCAAGACTAAGAAACTCAATCAAAACCGCTCAACTACATGGAAACTGAACAACCTGCTCCTGAATGACTACTGGGTACATAACGAAATGAAGGCAGAAATAAAGATGTTCTTTGAAACCAATGAGAACAAAGATACAACATACCAGAATCTCTGGGACACATTTAAAGCGGTGTGTAGAGGGAAATTTATAGCACTAAGTGCCCACAAGAGAAAGCAGGAAAGATCTAAAATTGACACTCTAACATCACAATTAAAAGAACTAGAGAGGCAAGAGCAAACACATTCAAAAGCTAGCAGAAGGCAAGAAATAACTAAGATCAGAGCAGAACTGAAGGAGATAGAGACACAAAAAACCCTCCAAAAAATCAATGAATCCAGGAGTTGGTTTTTTGAAAAGATCAACAAAATTGACAGACCGCTAGCAAGGCTAATAAAGAAGAAAAGAGAGAGGAATCAAATAGATGCAATAAAAAATGATAAAGGGGATATCACCACCGACCCCACAGAAATACAAACTACCATCAGAGAATACTGTAAACACCTCTACGCAAATCAACTAGAAAATCTAGAAGCAATGGATAATTTCCTGGACACGTACACTCTTCCAAGACTAAACCAGGAAGAAGTTGAATCCCTCAACGGACCAATAGCAGCTTCTGAAATTGAGGCAACAATTAATAGCCTACCCACCAAAAAAAGCCCAGGACCAGATGGATACACACCTGAAATCTACCAGAGGTACAAGGAGGAGCTGGTACCATTCCTTCTGAAACTATTCCAATCAATAGAAAAAGAAGGAATCCTCCCTAACTCATTTTATGAGGCCAACATCATCCTGATACCAAAGCCTGGCAGAGACACAACAAAAAAAGAGAATTTTAGACCAATCTCCCTGATGAACATCGATGCAAAAATCCTCAATAAAATACTGGCAAACCGGATTCAGCAGCACATCAAAAAGCTTATCCACCATGATCAAGTGGGCTTCATCCCTCGGATGCAAGGCTGGTTCAACATTCACAAATCAATCAACGTAATCCAGCATATCAACAGAACCAAAGACAAGAACCACATGATTATCTCAATAGATGCAGAAAAGGCTTTTGACAAAATTCAACAGCCCTTCATGCTAAAAACGCTCAACAAATTCGGTATTGATGGAACGTACCTCAAAATAATAAGAGCTATTTATGACAAACCCACAGCTAAAACAAAGCAGTTTTCAGAAAGCTTCTTTCTAGTTTCTGTCTGAAGATATTTTCTTTTTCATCAAAGACCTCAACACATTCCCAAATATCCCTTGGCAGATGCTACAAAAATAATGTTTAAAAACTGCTGCATGAAAAGAAAGGTTTAACTCTGTGAGATGAATGCACACATCACAAAGCAGTTCCTCAGATACCTTCCTTTTAGATTGTATACAGGGTTACATGAATTTTTGCCATTGACCTCAATGAGCTCCCAAATGTCCTTTTGCAGAACGGACAAAAAGTGTTTCAAAACAGCTAAATCAAAACAATGGTTTACCTCTGTGAGATGAATGCATACATCACAAGGCAGTTTCTCAGAAAGCTTCTTTCCCGTTTCTGTCTGAAGATATTTTCTTTCTCACCAAAGAACTCAATGCATTCCCAAATATCCCTTCACAGATGCTACAAAAATAATGTTTACAAACTGCTGAATGAAAAGAAAGGCTTAACTCTGTGAGATGAATGCACACACCACATAGTGGTTCCTCAGATAGCTTCCTTCTTGTTTTTATCCTGGGATATACAATTTTTCTCCATTGGCCTCAAGGAGCTCTCAAATGTCCATTCCCAGAGTGGACAAAAACACTACTTCCAAACTGCTGAATCAAAAGAAATGTTTAACTTTGTGAGATGAATGCACACATCACAAAGCAGTTTTTCAGAAAGCTTCTTTCTAGTTTTTATAGGAAGATGCTTTCTTTTTCACCAGAGGCCTCTATGCACTCCCAAATATCCCTTCCAAGATTGTGCAAAAACAGTGTTTCCAAGCTGCTGAATGAAAATAAAGGTTTAACTCTGCGAGATGAATGCACACATCACAAAGCAGTTTCTCAGATAGCTTCCTTCTGGTTTTTATCCTGGGATATTTGCTTTTTCACCATTAGCTTCAATGAGATCCAAGTGTTCATTCGCAGAATGGACAAAAACTGTGTTTCCAAACTCCTGAATGAAAACAAATGTTTAACTCTGTGACATGAATACACACATTACAAACTGGTTCCTCAGATAGCTTCATTGTAGTTTTTATACTGGGATATTCACTTTTTTGCCATTGGCCTTATTAATGAGCCACCAAGTGTCCATTCACAGAGAGTACAAAAGCAGTATTTCCAAATAGCTGAATCAAAATAAAGGTTTAACTGTGAGATGAATGCACACATCACAAAGCAGATTCTCAGAAAGCTTCTTTCTAGTTTTTATCTGAATATATTTTCTTTTTCACCATAGGCCTCAATGAGCTTCCAAATATCCCATCCCAGATTCTACAAAAACAGTGTTTCCATACAGCTGAATGAAAAAAAAAGTTTAATTCTACAAGATGAATGGACACATCACAAAGCATTTTCTGAGATAGCTTCCTTCTAGTTTTTATTTTGGGATATTCACTTTTTCACCATTGACCTCAATGAGCTCCCAAATGTCCATTCACAGAATGGACAAAAACAGTATTTCCAAACTGCTGAAACTAAAGAAAGGTTTAACACTGAGTTTAATGCACACATCACAAAGTAGTTTCTCGAACACTTCTTTCTAGTTTTTATCTGAAGATACTTTCTTTTTCACCCTAGGAATCAATGCACTCCCAAATACTCCCTTGCAGATTCTATGAAAACAGCGTTTCAAACTTCTGAATGAAAAGAAAGTTTTAACTCCTCGGGATGAATGCACACATTACAAAGTGGTTCCTCAGATAACTTTTCTAGTTTTTATCCTGGATTATTCCTTTTCTGCCATTGACCTCAATGAACTCCCAAATATGAATTCACAGAATGGACAAAAACTGTGTATCCAAACTGCTCCATCAAAAGGATTGTTTAACTCTGTGAGACGATTGCACGCATAACAAAGCAGTTTACTGTAAAGTTTCTTTCTAGTGTTTATCTGAAGATATGTTCTTTTTCTCCAGAGACCTCAATGCGCTCCCAAATATCCCTTCACAGATTCTACAAAAACAGTGTTTCCAAGCTGTTGAATGAAAAGAAAGGGTTAATTCTGTGTGGTGAATGCACAGATCACAAAACGGTTTCTCTGATAGCCTCCATCTACTTTTTATCTCGGTGTATTCGTTTTTTTGCCTTTGCCCTGAATGAGCTCCAAAATATCCATTTGCAGAATGGACAAAAACAGTGTTTCCAAACTGCTGAATAACAAGAAAATTTTAATGGAGTGAATGGACATATCACAAAGTAGTTTCTCAGAAAGATTCTTTCTAGTTTTTATCTGAAGATATTTTGTTTTTCACCATAGGCCTCAACACACTCCCAAATATCCCTTCACAGATTTTACAAAAACAGTGCTTCCAAAGTGCTGAATGAAAAGAAAGTTTCAACTCTATGAGATGAATGCACACATCACAAAGTGGTTTCTCAGAAGGTTTCTTTCTATTTTTTATCTGAAGATAATTTCTTTTTCACCATAGGCCTCAATGCAATCCCAAGTATCCCTTTGCAGATTCTACAAAAACAGTGTTTTCAAACTGCTGGAACAAAATAAATTTTTAACTTTTCGACATGAACACACATAACACAAACCGGTTTCTCAGACAGCCTGCTTCTAGTTTTTATCTTGGAATATTCAATTTTTTGTTATTGACCTCAATGAGCTCCAAAATATCCCTCCACAGGTTCTATAAAAACAGTACTTCTAAGCTGCAGAATGAAAAGAAATGTTTAACTCTGAGAGATGAATGCACACATCACGAAGCAGTTTCTCAGATATCTTCTTTCTAGTTTTTATCCTAGGATATTTGCTTTTTTGCCTTTGGCCTCAAGGAGGTCACAAATGTCCATTCGCAGAATGGACAAAAACAGAGTTCCCTACCTTATGAATGAAAAGCAAGTTTTACCTCTCTGAGATGAATGCAGACATCACAAAGAAGTTTCTCAGATAGCTTCCTTCTAGTTTTTATCTTGGTATATTTGCTTTTTCACCTTTGGCTTCAATGAGCTCCTAAATGTGATTTCACAGAATGGACAAAACAATGTTTCCAAACTGCTGATTCAAAAGGAAAGTTTAACTCTGTGAGATGAATGTGCACATCACAAAGTTTTCTGGAAAGCTTCTTTCTAGTTTGTATCTGAAGATATTCTCTTTTCTTCGTTGGCCTCAATTTGCTCTAAAATATCCTTTTGCAAATTTTACAAAAACAGTGTTTCCATAGTGCTGAATGAAAAGACAGTTTTAACTCTGTGAGAGTTACAATGATCACATCACAAAGCGGCTTCTCAGATAGCTTCCTTCTAGTTTTTATCCTGAGATATTCAATTTTTGGTCGTTGGCCCCAAAGAGCTCCTAAATGTCCATTTGTAGAATGGACAAAAAAAGTATTTCCAAACTACTGTTTCAAAAGAAAGGTTTATCTCTCTGAGGTGAAGGCACTCATCACAAAGCAGTTTCTCAGATAATGTCTTTCTAGTTTTTATCTGAATATATTTTCTTTTTCACCATAAGCCTCAATGCACTCCCTAGTATCCCTTTGCAGATTCTACAAAAACAGTATTTCCAAACTGCTGAATTAACAGAAAGGTTTAGCTCTGTGAGATGAATGCAGACATCTCAAAGTGGTTTCTCAGATAGCTTCCGTGTAGTTTTTATCCTCATATATTCACTTTTTCTCCTTTGGCCTCAATGAGCTCCCAAATGTTCTTTTGCAGAATGGACAGAAACAGTGTTTCCAAACTGCTGATTCAAACGAAAGATTTAACTCTGTGAGTTGAATGCACACATCACAAAGCAGTTTCTCAGAAAGCTTCTTTCTAGTTTTTATCTGAAGTTTCTTTCTTTTTCACCATAGGCCTCAATGCACTCCCAAATATCCCTTCTCAGATCCTATAAAAAAGGTGTTTCCGAACTGTTGAATGAAATGAAAGCTTTAACTCTGTGACATGAATGCATACATCACAAAGCGATTTAGCAGATAGTCTCCTTACAGTTTTTAGCATGAGATATTTGATTTTTCAATGTTGACATCAATGGGCTCCAAAATATCCATTCACAAAATGGACAAAAACGGTGTTTACAAACTGCTGAATGAAATGACAGTTTTAACTCTGTGAGACAAATGCCCACATCACAAAGCAGTTTCTCAGATAGCTTCCTTTTAATTTTTATCCTGGTATATTCGCTTTTTTACTTTTGGCCTCTATGAAATCCCAAAAATCTTTTCATAGAATGGACAAAAACAGTGTTTCCAAACTGCTGAATCAAAAGAGAGGTTTAATTCTGTGAGATTAATGCACACATCATAAAGAAGTTTCTCAGAAAGTTTCCTTCTAGTTTTCATCAGATGATATTTTCTTTTTCAACATAGGCCTCAGGGCATTCCCAAATCTCCCTTCACAGATTTTACAAAAACTGTGTTTTCAACCTGCTGAGTGAAAAGAAAATTTTAACTTTTCTACATGAATGCACACATCACAAAGCAGTTTTTCAGCTAGCTTCCTTTTATTTTTACCCTGGGATATTCGATTTTTCGCCATAGGCCTCAATGAGCTCCCAAACGCCAATTTGCAAAATGGACAAAAACTGTTTCCAAACTGCTGAATTAAAAGAAAAGTTTACCTCTGTGAGGTGAATGTACTCATCACAAAGCAGTTTCTCAGAAAATATCTTTCCAGTTTTTATCTGAAGATACTTTCTTTTCTCACCATAGGCCTCAATGTGCTAACAAATATTACTTCGCTGATTCTAAAAGCTCAGGGTTTCCAAACAGCCAAATGAAAAGGAAAGCTTAACTATGGGTGATGAATGCACACATCATAAAGTGGTTTCTCGGGGGGCGGAGCAAGAAGGCCAAATAGGAACAGCTCCAGTCTCCAACTCCCAGTGCGAGAGACACACAAGATGGGTGATTTCTGCATTTTCAACTGAGGGACTGGGGTCATCTCACTAGGGAGTGCCGGACAATTGGTGCTGGTCAGCTGCTGCAGCCCGAGCAGCGAGAGCTGAAGAAGGGGGACGCATTGCCTCACTTGGGAAACGCAAGGGGGAAGGGAATCCTTTTCCCTAGCCAGGGGAACTGAGACACACAACACCTGGAAAATCGGGTAACTTCCACCCCAATACTGCACTTTAAGCAAACAGGCACACAAGGAGAATATATCCCACACCCGGCTGGGAGTGTCCCACACCCATGGAGCCTCCCTCATTGCTAACACAGCAGTCTGTGATCTAACTGCAAGGCAGCAGCGAGGCTGGGGGAAGGGCGCCCACCATTGCTGAGGCTTAAGTAGGTTAACAAAGCTGCTGGGAAGCTCGAACTGGGTGGAGCTCACAGCAGCTCAAGGAAACCTGCCTGTCTCTGTAGACTCCACCTCTGGGGACAAGGCAAAGCTAAATAACAACAATAAAAAAAGCAGCAGAAACCTGTGTAGACGCAAACGACTCTGTCGGGAAGCTTTGAAGAGAGCAGTGGATCTCCCAACATGGAGGTTGAGATCTGAGAACGGACAGACTGCCTGCTCAAGTGGGTCCCTGACCCCTGAGAAACCTAACTTGGAGACATCCCCCACTAGGGGAAGTCTGACACCCCACACCTCAAAGGGTGGAGTACACCACTGAGAGGAAGCTTCCAAAGTAAGAATCAGACAGGTACACTCACTGTTCAGCAATATTCTATCTTCTGCAACATCTGCTGCTGATATTCAGGCAAACAGGGTCTGGAGTGGACATCAAGCAATCTCCAACAGAGCTACAGCTGAGGGTCCTGACTGATAGAAGGAAAACTATCAAACAGGAAGGACACCTATACAAAAACCCCATCAGCAAGTCACCATCATCAAAGACCAGAGGCAGATAAAAACACAAAGATGGGGAAAAAGCAGGGCAGAAAAGCTGGAAATTCAAAATATAAGAGCACATCTCCCTGTGCAAAGGAGCACAGCCCATCGCCAGCAACGCATCAAAGCTGGTCAGAGAATGACTTTGACGAGATGAGAGAAGAAGGCTTCAGTCCATCAAACTTCTCAGAGCTAAAGGAGGAATTACACTCCCAGTGGAAAGAAACGAAAAATCTTGAAAAAAGAGTGGAAGAATTGACAGCTAGACTAATTAATGCAGAGAAGGTCATAAACGAAATGACAGAGATGAAAACCATGACACGAGAAATACGTGACAAATCCACAAGCTTCAGTAACCGACTCGATCAACTGGAAGAAAGAGTATCAGCGATTGAGGATCAAATGAATGGAATGAACCGAGAAGAGAAACCAAAAGAAAAAAGAAGAAAAAGAAATGAACAAAGCCTGCAAGAAGTAAGGGATTATGTAAAAAGACCAAATCTAGGTCTGATTGGGATGCCTGAAAGTGAGGGGGAGAATGGAACCAAGTTGGAAAACACTCTTCAGGATATCATCCAGGAGAACTTCCCCAACCTAGTAGGGCAGGCCAACATTCAAATTCAGGAAATACAGAGAATGCCACAAAGATATTCCTCGAGAAGAGCAACTCCAAGACACAGAATTGCCAGATTCACCAAAGTTGAAATGAAGGAAAAAATCTTAAGGGCAGCCAGAGAGACAGGTTGGGTTACTCACAAAGGGAAGCCCATCAGACTAACAGCAGATCTCTTGGCAGAAACTCTACAAGCCAGAAGAGAGTGGGTGCCTATATTCAACGTTCTTAAAGAAAAGAATTTTGAACCCAGAATTTCATATCCAGCCAAACTAAGTTTCATAAGTGAAGGAGAAATAAAATCCTTTACACATAAGCAAATGCTTAGAGATTTTGTCACCACCAGGCCTGCCTTACAAGAGACCCTGAAGGAAGCCCTAAACATGGAAAGGAAAAACCGGTACCAGCCATTGCAAAAACATGCCAAAATGTAAAGACCATCCAGCCTAGGAAGAAACTGCATCAACTAACGAGCAATATAACCAGTTAATATCATAATGGCAGGATCAAGTTCACACATAACAATATTAACCTTAAATGTTAATGGACTAAATGCTCCAATTAAAAGTCACAGACTGGCAAACTGGATAAAGAGCCAAGACCCATTAATCTGTTGTATTCAGGAGACCAATCTCACATGCAGAGACATATATAGGCTCAAAATAAAGGGATGGAGGAAGATCTACCAAGGAAATGGAGAAAAAAAAAGCAGGGGTTGCAATCCTAGTCTCTGATAAAACAGACTTTAAACCATCAAAGATCAAAAGAGACAAAGAAGGCCATTACATAATGGTAAAGGGATCAATTCAACAGGAAGAGCTAACTATCCTAAATATATATGCACCCAATACAGGAGCACCCAGATTCATAAAGCAAGTCCTTAGATACTTACAAGGAGACTTAGACTCCCATACAATAATAATGGGAGACTTCTACACTCCACTGTCAACATTAGACAGATCAACGAGACAGAAAGTTAAAAAGGATATCCAGGAACTGAACTCATCTCTGCACCAAGCGGACCTAATAGACATCTATAGAACTCTCCATCCCAAGTCAACAGAATATACATTCTTGTCAGCACCACCACATCGCACTTATTCCAAAATTCACCACATAATTGGAAGTAAAGCACTCCTCAGCAAATGTAAAAGAACAGAAATTATAACAAACTGTCTCTCAGACCACATTGCAATCAAACTAGAACTCAGGACTAAGAAACTCAATCAAAACCGATCAACTACATGGAAACTGAACAACCTGCTCCTGAATGACTACTGGGTACATAACGAATTGAAGGTAGAAATAAAGATGTTCTTTGAAATCAATGAGAACAAAGACACAACATACCAGAATCTCTGTGACACATTTAAAGCAGTATGTAGAGGGAAATTTATAGCACTAAATGCCCACAAGAGAAAGCAGGAAAGATCTAAAATTGACACTCTAACATCACAATTGAAAGAACTAGAGGGGCAAGAGCAAACACATTCAAAAGCTAGCAGAAAGCAAGAAATAACTAAGATCAGAGCAGAACTGAAGGAGATAGAGACACAAAAAACCCTCCAAAAAATCAATGAATCCAGGAGTTGGTTTTTTGAAAAGATCAACAAAATTGACAGACCGCTAGCAAGACTAATAAAGAAGAAAAGAGAGAGGAATCAAATAGACGCAATAAAAAATGATAAAGGGGATATCACCACCGACCCCACAGAAATACAAACTTCCATCAGAGAATACTATAAACACCTCTATGCAAATCAACTAGAAAATCTAGAAGAAATGGATAATTTCCTGGACACTTACACTCTTCCAAGACTAAACCAGGAAGAAGGTGAATCCCTGAATAGACCAATAACAGGCTCTGAAATTGAGGCAATAATTAATAGCCTACCAACCAAAAAATTTCAGGACCAGATGGATTCACAGCTGAATTCTACCAGAGGTACAAGAAGGAGCTTGTACCATTCCTTCTGAAACTATTCCAATTAATAGAAAAAGAGGGAATCCTCCCTAACTCATTTTATCAGGCCAACATCATCCTGATACCAAAGCCTGCCAGAGACACAACAAAAAAAGAGAATTTTAGACCAATATCCCTGATGAACATTGATGCAAAAATCCTGAATAAAATACTGGCAAACCGGATTCAGCAGCACATCAAAAAGCTTATCCACCATGATCAAGTGGGCTTCATCCCTCGGATGCAAGGCTGGTTCAACATTCACAAATCAGTAAACGTAATCCAGCATATAAACAGAACCAAAGACAAGAACCACATGATTATCTCAATGGATGTAGAAAAGGCTTTTGACAAAATTCGACAGCCCTTCATGCTAAAAACGCTCAATAAATACAGTACTGATAGAACGTACCTGAAAATAATAAGAGCTATATACGACAAACCCACAGCTAATATAATACTGAATGGGCAAAAACTGGAAAAATTCCCTTTGAAAACTGGCACAAGACAAGGATGCCCTCTCTCACCACTCCTATTCAAGATAGTGTTGGAAGTTCTGGCTAGGGCAATCAGGCAAGAGAAAGAAATCAAGGGTATTCAGTTAGGAAAAGAAGAAGTGAAATTGTCCCTGTTTGCAGATGACATGATTGTATATTTAGAAAACCCCATTGTCTCAGCCCAAAATATCCTTAAGCTGATAAGCAACTTCAGCAAAGTCTCAGGATACAAAATTAATGTGCAAAAATAGCAAGCATTCTTATATACTAGTAACAGACAAACAGAGAGCCAAATATGAATGAACTTCCATTCACAATTGCTTCAAAGAGAATAAAATACCTAGGAATCCAACTTACAAGGGATGTAAAGGACCTCTTCAAGGAGAACTACAAACCACTGCTCAGTGAAATCAAAGAGGACACAAACAAATGGAAGAACATACCATGCTCATGGATAGGAAGAATCAATATCGTGAAAATGGCCTTACTGCCCAAGGTTATATATAGATTCAATGCCATCCCCATCAAGCTACCAATGAGTTTCTTCACAGAATTGGAAAAAACTGCTTTAAAGTTCATATGGAACCAAAAAAGAGCCCACATTGCCAAGACAATCCTAAGTCAAAAGGACAAAGCCGGAGGCGTCACGCTACCTGACTTCAAACTATACTACAAGGCTACAGTAACCAAAACAGCATGGTACTGGTACCAAAACAGAGATATAGACCAATGGAACAGAACGGAGCCTTCAGAAATAATGCCACACATCTACAACCATCTGATATTTGACAAACCTGAGAAAAACAAGAAATGGGGAAAGGATTCCCTATTTAATAAATGGTGCTGGGAAAATTGGCTAGCCATAAGTAGAAAGCTGAAACTGGATCCTTTCCTTACTCCTTATACGAAGATTAATTCAAGATGGATTAGAGACTTAAATGTTAGACCTAATACCATAAAAACCCTAGAGGAAAACCTAGGTAGTACCATTCAGTACATAGGCATGGGCAAGGACTTCATGTCTAAAACACCAAAAGCAACGGCAGCAAACGCCATAATCAACAAATGGGATATGTTTAAACTAAAGAGCTTCTTCACAGCAAAAGAAACTATCATCAGAGTGAACAGGCAACCTACAGAATGGGAGAAAATTTTTGCTATCTGCTCATCTGACAAAGGGCTAATATCCAGAATCTACAAAGAACTCCAACAAATATACAAGAAAAAAACCAACAACCCCATCAAAAAGTGGGCAAAAGATATGAACAGACATTTCTCA
>NW_022302304.1:0-504 GCF_002776525.5 Piliocolobus tephrosceles | reverse complement strand
CTCATCATCACTCGCCATCAGAGAAATGCAAATCAAAACCACAATGACCATCTCACACCAGTTAGAATGGCAATCATTAAAAAGTCAGGAAACAACAGGTGTTGGAGAGGATGTGGAGAAATAGGAACACTTTTACACTGTTGGTGGGATTGTAAACTAGTTCAACCATTATGGAAAACAGTATGGCAATTCCTCAAGGATCTAGAACTAGATGTACCATATGACCCAGCCATCCCACTACTGGGTATATGCCCAAAGGATTATAAATTATGCTACTACAAAGACACATGCACACGTATGTTTATTGCGGTACTATTCACAATAGCAAAGACTTGGAATCAACCCAAATGTCCATCAGTGACAGACTGGATTAAGAAAATGTGGCACATATACACCATGGAATACTATGCAGCCATAACAAAGGATGAGTTTGCGTCCTTTGTAGGGACATGGATGAAGCTGGAAACCATCATTCTTAGCAAACTATCACAAGAACAGAAAACC
>NW_022302303.1:0-2806 GCF_002776525.5 Piliocolobus tephrosceles | reverse complement strand
GAGAGATTCTCCCTG
This sequence comes from Piliocolobus tephrosceles, assembly GCF_002776525.5. Taxonomy (NCBI): domain Eukaryota; kingdom Metazoa; phylum Chordata; class Mammalia; order Primates; family Cercopithecidae; genus Piliocolobus; species Piliocolobus tephrosceles. Next base: position 2,791 of record NW_022302303.1, on the reverse strand, counting down.
ACACAACGTGTACTTTGGGCAAACTTTTGCCTATGCTGATCATCCACAAGGAAAGCACTACTGAGAAATTATGCCCCCTCCTGTGCCCTTCTGTCCTAGCACTGGACAGTCATTTATCTCAGCCTTTCATGACCTGGCATTTTTAAGTGAAACTAGCTTTATTTTCTGGTAAATGCATGAGGACTTCAAGGCATCACACCCCACATGTAGCTCCAGAAGTTCCAGAGTCTGCCATGCGGAGTCCAGCCATATGCATGACTTTGAGCTCTTCAGAAGTGCCACCTCTCCCTCACCTCCCATCTTCCTTGGCTGGAGCAGTCTTCCTCTGCATGTCTAGCTGGCTAACTGCCCCTCACCCTTGAGCTCCCTCCCCTGAGCTTCCTCTATCATAGTACGCATCACACTAGACTGCAAATTCCTCTTCGCAACCTTTCTTCCCCTGCTAATCTAGAAGCTCTGTGAAGAGAGGTACCAAATCTTGCTCTCTGTGAGTCCCCAGTAACCAACACATAGTAAGGTTGGCTAAATGCATGTATTCCAAATCCCCTTTCATCCTAACTCTCTTCATGGACAAAGAAGACCTGGGCAGGGCAATAGGCTCAGAAATGGAATCCAAAGCATCGCCTCAGATTACATTGTTTCTCTGTAGAGTCTAATTTTCTCTGGCTGCTGACTGAGGGTGCACACAGCCTGCAGACTTGGAGGCAGTGAAGACTATATCATAATAACCATCTATTAAACTTCAAAGGGAGAAAAGTTAAAAACATGATGGAACTAATTGCTGGCTGCCACAAATTGGTTTCTGGGCTTTATAAATGTTTAATAATTGGCCTAGATACCACTGCCATAGGTCGCTGCCATTTACAACTACAGAGAGATGCGAAGATAACCAATACAGCCTGTGGCCTCAGCAGTCACAGCTCCACAGCTGCAAGGGAAGAAATGTACCTCTTTTGAGCATTTGACATATTTATCTGTCACAAAGTAGCCAAAAAGGACTCCTGTCTTAACAATTACATAACCTAAAGACATGGCACCCAGGTGAAACAAACCAAACTTCACAGACTACCCTGGCTAGGAGTCAGGATGCCTGGAGGTCAGATCAGGCTCTGAAGTAACCAGCCCTGTGCTCACAGGCCAGTTGCCTATTTTGAGTACCCAGTGAGTCCTGATAGAATACAGCTCTCTGTGGGATCCATACCCATGAATTCAACTCACCTGAGATGGAAAATATTCAAAAAATTGCATCTGTACTGAACATATGCAGACTCTTTTTTTCTTGTCATTTTCCCTCAATAATAAGGTATAAAGATTTATATAGCATTACATTGTATTGGATATTATAAGTAACCTAGAGATGATGTAAAGTATATGGAGGAAGTGCATAGATTATATGCAAACACTGTGCCATTTTATATCAGGGACTTGGGCATCTGTGGATTTTGGTATCCCTGAAAGGTGCTACAATGAATCCTCTAGGGCTACCAAGGGATAACTGTACTTGGGCTCATAAACTCACTTATTGATTTAATCAGTCCAGATTTATTAAATACCTACCACATTCCTGGCACAATACTAGGTACTGGGGCTACCTTGAGATTCCAGTCCACCATGAGGCTCATGCCGAAGAACACGATGTGGCGATGCTGTTGAGGTATGCATGGGTGCTGTCAGGGGAGGTACAGAAGGAGTAACTAAAACTCAGCAGAGAGAAAACATGTGAAGCCTCAAGAAGGAGAGATCTTTTAATTGGGCTTTAAATGATAAATGTGAGTTTGTCGGGCATGGAAGCAGGAAATGCCATTCAAAATAACAGGAATAGGGCATCAAAAATACATGAAAAAGAAATGTTTAGAGAACAGTGAGTGTTAGGTGGGCGTGGTTAGAGGAGAGGAGCCTGTTAGGTTCAGTTAGTGAGGTCTGGGAGGTGTCTGGGCACTCTCTTGTAGGCAATAGGCAGTGGTACTCATACTTTACCACATACCAGCAATACCCAGAGGGCTTGCTAAAACACAGATTGCTGGGCCCCTCTCCCATAGTTTCTGATTTAGCAGCACCGGGGCAGGGCCTGAGGATTGGCATTTCTATTAGGCTCCCAGGTGATGCTGCTTTGGCAGTCCTGGGACCACATCCAGGGAGCCACTGTGCTAGGGAGTCCTCCCTTTTGATGCTTATATGTCTGGGTCTGTTGAAGCAAGCATTTGGCACCACATAGAACAGGTTGGAAGGGGATAGGCTGAAGGTAGAATGGCATCCAGGAGGCTTGAAGAGGATCCTAGAAACAAAACTCCTGCCAACTTTTGCAACTCAAGAGTCCCTGACTCATCTTAAGTCCTAATGTTTGTTTCTTTTATTTAGCCTGTTACTGGTACCTGAAATCTTTACTAACAGCTTTTCTCATTTAGATTATGAATTGCAAATACCTCTTGTAGGGGCCACACATGAAACTGCAATCAGGGCTTTACTATAGAGTGATAATTTAATTATAAGAACCTTTTCATGCAGAGCTGGATGAGAGGATGGTCATTTCTAATCTGCTGGGAGGGCAGATTCACTCCTGGCTCTACTGTATCCTGATGGCACACTGTTACCCAAGTCACTTCACCTTCCCGTCTCAGTCTCAGTCTACTCTTTGGTAAAATTGTGGATAATAACAACACCTGCCACAGTGAGAAAACGTGTGTAAGAGCTTCTGGAATATATCAAGTGCTAAATAGAAATGCTAACGTATATGCACATAAACGCATATATTCTTTTGGTACTTCTTTTAGCATATTGAAAACTTCAGAAG
>NW_022302302.1:0-3007 GCF_002776525.5 Piliocolobus tephrosceles | reverse complement strand
ACATTTTCTGTATCCAGTCTGTCACTGATGGGGCATTTGGGTTGATTCCATGGCTTTGCTATTGTGAATAGTGTGGCAATGAACATATGCATGCAAGTATCTTTATATTACAAGAATTTATATTCCTTTGGGTATATACCCAGTAATGGCATTGCTGGGTCAAATGGTATTTCTGATTCTAGGTCTTTGAAAAATCACCACACTTTCTACCACAGTGGTTGAATTTACATTCGCTCCAACAGTGTAAAAGTGTTCCTGTTTCCCCACAGTCTCACCAGCATCTGTTGTTTCTTGACTTTTTAATAATCTCCATTCTGACTGGCATGAGATGACATCTCACTGTGGTTTTGATTTGTATTTCTCTAATGATCAGTAACGTTGGGCTTTTTTTTTTCATATGTTTGTTGGCTGCATAAATGTCTTCTTTTGAGAAGTGTCTGTACATATCCTTTGCCCACTTTTAGAAATATTTTTATTTTCACTTTTTAAGACAGAGTCTTGCTGTGTCACCCAGGGTAGAGTTCAGTGGCACAATCTCGGGTCACTGCAACCTCTGCCTCCCAGATTCAGGAGATTCTTCTGTCTCAGCCTCCTGAGTAGTTGGGATTACAGACACCTGCCACCACATCCAGCTAATTTATTGTATTTTTAGTAGAGACTGAGTTTCACCAGGTTGGCCAGGCTGATCTTGAACTCCTGGCCTCAAGTTATCTGCCCACCTCACCTTCCCAAACTTCTGGGATTACAGGCATGAGCTACTGCACCCAGTTTTTGCCCACTTTTATATGGGGTTCGATTTTTATAGTTTTGGGTTTTACATTTAAATATTTAATCCATTTTCAGTTCATTTTTGTATAAGGTATAAGGAAGGGGTCCAGTTTCAGTTTTCTGCATATGTCTAGCCAGTTTTTCCAGCAGCATTTATTATTAAATAGGGAATCCTTTCCCCATTGCTTGTTTTCATCCAAAATAAAATGGTTGTAGATGTGCGGTCTTATTTCTGATATCTCTATTCCATTCTATGGGTGTATGTGTCTGTTTTGCACCACTACCATGCTGTTTGGGTTACTGTAGCCTTGTAATATGGTTTGAAGTCAGGTAGCATGATGCCTCCAGCTTTGTTATTTTTGCTTAGGATTGTCCTGGGCATATGGGCTCTTTTTTCATTCCGTATGAATTTTGAAGTAGTTTTTTCTAATTTTGTAAAGAATGTCCATGGTAGTTTATGGGAGTAGCATTGAATCTATGAATTAGTTTGGGGACTATGGCCATTTTCATGATATGGATTCTTCTTACCCATGAGCATGGAATGTTTTCCCATTTGTTTGTGTCCTCTCTTATTTCCTTGAATAGTGGTTTGTAGTTCACCTTGAAGAGGTCCTTCACTTGCCTTGTTAACTGTATTCCTAGGTATTTTATACTCTTTGTAGCAATCGTAAATGGGAATTCATTTGTGATTTGGCTCTCTTCTTGTCTATTGTTGGTGTATAAGAATGCTTGAGATTTTTGCACACTGATTTTGTATCTTGAGACTTTGCTGAAGTTGCTTGTAGCTTAAGAATCTTTTGGGCTGAGGTGATGGGATTTTATAGATATAGGATCATGTCATCTGCAAAAAGAGACAGTTCAACTTCCTCTTTTGCTGTTTGAATATGCTTTATTTCTTTCTCTTGCCTGATTGCCTGGGCCAGAACTTCCAACACTATATTGAATAGGAGTGGTGGTGAGAGAGGGCATCCTTGCCTTGTGCCAATTTTCAAATGGAATGCTTCCAGCTTTTGCCTATTCAATATGATATTCACTGTGGGTTTGTCATAAATGGCTCTTATTATTTTGAGGCATGTTCCATCAATACCTAGTTTCATGAGAGTTTTTAACATAAAAGAATGTTGAATTTTATCAAAGACCTTTTCTGAGTCAACTGAAATAATCATGGGCTTTTTGTCTTTAATTCTGTTTATGTGGTGAATTACTTTTATTGATTTGCATATGTTGAACCAGCCTTGCACCCAAGGGATGAGGCCGACTTGATCTTGGTGGATAAGCTTTTTGATGTATTGCTGGATTTGGTTTGCCACTACTATATTGAGAATTTTGCATCAAAGTTTATCAGCAATATTAAGCTAAAGTGTAGCAAATACATTGAAAATAATAACAGACTGATTAAAAGACTAAATAATATGAATCCTAAGTTTTTTCACAACTGACTTATAGACTAAAAGCATTGCCAAACTAAATGAGCTTGGCCAAAAACTGTACAGGGTCTGAGATGTTGTCTCAACTTCCACTACTCATTGTGAGGTGGACCTGTAGTAACTATATTTGATGCAAAATTTCATGTTGATGGAAGTTGAGATGTCCTGCAGTCTCAGAGGGACAGAATTCTGGTGTATCTCCCTTTGGCCTGTCAGAAATGAAGATCTAGGCTCTACAGGTTTTGTGAAAATTTACAAGATGTAGGAAATGGGGCAGGATTTAGGCTGAGGCAAAGCCTAGAGGTATAAAGAAACAGCTTTTGTCCCAGGGCTCAGGAAGTCACGATAGTTTCAGAGGGGATTTTGGAGTGAGCATAGTACAATCTTTGGAACCATTCCTTCCCCTTATTTGCTCATAGGCCAGATGTGCTCAACCAGGGGGCATCTCGGGTCTCATGAACAGAGTCCTGGAGAGACAAAGGGGCAATCCTGAGGAAGAGGCTCAATAGGGAGGAAGGAGCCACCATTTTCTCTCCTGAGAAAAATCCTTCTCCCTAGGAAACCATAGGATTTTCCTTGGTCCTAGTGAGAGTTTTCCTGAGTGAAGAGAACGAGAGAGCAAGGGACTGATGTGTTATCTGTTTCCACCACCTGCAGTGATTCTGAAACCATGGGGGGCAGGAGAATTATCTTCAGAATCATGAGCAATCCAGATGCCATGGTTTCACACAAGACACGGGAGGTTCTTATCTCTGGGGGGTAGCCACTGGTCATTGATATTCTTTAAAGCTCATTCGCTGATTACAAAGTAA
>NW_022302301.1:0-1832 GCF_002776525.5 Piliocolobus tephrosceles | reverse complement strand
AATCACAGAGGGGTGTTGGGGGTAAATGTTGAGTGGAATCACAGGGTGTTGAGGGCAACTGCCTCAAAGAAGACCATTCATTACCTTTTCATTAGGGAAAACTGGATTAACTTTGCTAAATGTGGTTGAAATAACTGGCAAATAATTTTCAGAGGAATTTAGGAGTTCAATGTCTTTAGTTTCATCAGGATCTGCCCAGATGTCCCCATTCTGATTTTTAGGATCCCATTTATTCCCAATCAATGACTTCACTTAAATAACAGATATTCTTTGAGTTTGGGATTTGTTTTGTGCTGCAATTTAGCCACCCACAGAATGAGATTCTGTGTTTATTTTTTCAGAAATTTCAGCCCTGCAGCTACAGGAGATTAGGATTTCATTCAAAGGAAACAGAAACTTTTAGGTGACTTATGTGGCTCATGAGCTAGAAGTTTGAAGCCCTGAGTTCATCTTTTTTTCCCCATTTTGTCCAGCACAACTGGCAAAAATCAGCCAATCACCTTATACTTGCTAGTTTAACAAAGTCTTCTAAGGTGTCAAATACATGGTCACCCAGATCTTGTAAGTATTTGATTAGGTCTATCCACTGGTGATATTCTGAGTATTCACACTCTCTGTACTACTGGAAATAGAGTCATTTGTGCTTTTAAATCCAAATGGATTAGAGAAACAAATCAAGAAATCCCCCCACCAAATTCAGTGAACTTACTCTTAAAATTCTGTTCCAGTGTCCCTGTGCCCCAGCAAGCTGGGCTGGGCACGGTCTGAGGCCTGGTGGGTCAAGGACAGCTGGCTCAGCTGGGGTGCACTATGCCTTGGTGGGTCAGCAGCCCACATTGGTGATGGGTTTATGGGCACCAAGCCCATTCGGGAGTTGCACACAGTGAGTCGGGCTCCAGTGGCCCCCAGGCTTCTAAGAGACACTCTCCTCCTGCTAGTGACAAGCTAAGCTGTGGGGAGCAGCATGCCTGTGCACGCTGCCTGACAAACTGCAGCCCCAGCCCCTGTCACAGACACCCTGGCCTGTACCCTAGTGCTTTTCATGGCTGTGGCCACTCAGGCGCTACTTCAGATCCCCTAGGACTGGGAGCAGCCTGTCTGGGGGAGACCAGCAGGATGTCTATGGAAGGCTGCTTCATGCTGCAAGGGCAGAGTTAAGTCTTTGGTACAGAGACTGGTTGGCAAAGTTGAAAATGTTGCCCCAGGCCCTTTTGGGGATTATTTACCAGCCCCTGGTTTGAGTGTTGTCTGGCAGGACCCCAGGTTCTGGGAGCCGATCCTCCCTCACTCGAGGCCTGCTGCAGCCTCCCGCTGAGGTCATGAAACCAGTAGGAACAGTTGTTCTTTGGCATCAGGGACACCGCAGGGCTGAGTTGCTCCCTGCCTGAAGGTGGTCCCATGGGGCCCGCTGTCTGGGCCAAGGATGGTGCAGAGCTGGTGTCCTCAAAATGCATCCTGGTGGAGTCCCAGCAGCTGCAGGTGCTGACTGCCTCTCACGACGACCCTGGGCCTACAGCTGCAGCGACTCACCCAGCAGGAGTGGTGCCATTCAGTGTGCACATGACAGATGCTCCATCCTCAGGAGATAACAAAGATGGGGAGGACAAGGCTGAAGACACAGGTGCATAACCTCCTACTCACCTCATCTGGCATATTAGAAACCTGTCCTCGGCTCATGCACAAATCCACCTTTGGGTGGCCACAGGCTCCAGCTTACTACAAAGGCCAAGTGTACTCCATGTAATCAACACACCCCAGCTTCTTCCCACCTTCAGTCATCTCACTGTATGTGACGTGGTGCCAGCAGTGAGGGCCTGAGCCCTTGACCAGAC
>NW_022302295.1:0-3021 GCF_002776525.5 Piliocolobus tephrosceles | reverse complement strand
AGGCCGAGACGGGTGGATCACGAGGTCAGGAGATCGAGACCATCCGTCTCGGCCTCCCAAAGTGCTGGGATTACAGGCTTGAGCCACCACGCCCGGCCAGACACAAAATTCTTGGCCCTTCCAGGTGGAAACTTTTAAAATTTTAATTCTAATTGGTCATATAAATGCATAATAGAAAAAGTCAAAGAATTCAACAAGATTTCTAAACCCAGCAGCTCTCTTCTCTACCCCATACCTTCCTGCCCCATCCCCCTCTCCAGAATTAGCCACTCTCTCTTTTAGTGAATAGTTCTATTTTCATCTCCTTTTTTCTTTTTTCTTTTTTGAGTTGGAGTCTTGCTCTGTTGCCCAGGCTGGAGTGCAGTGGTGCCATCTCTGCTCACTGCAACCTCTGCCACTCGGGTTCAAGCGATTCTCCTGCCTCAGCCTCTCAAGTAGCTGGGATTACAGGCATGCACCGCCACACCGGGCTAATTTTTGTATTTTTAGTAGAGACAGGGTTTCATCATGTTGGCCAGGCTGGTCTCAAACTGCTGACCTCAAGTGATCCGCCCACCTCAGCCTCCCAAAGTGCTGGAATTGCAGGCATGAGCCACTGCGCCCAGCTCCATGTTTATAAATAGCAGGTTTATATACAGTCTTGAATTTGAGTGCTATATATTATGAACTTACTTTTTACTAGAAGATGATGAATTCGCTCTTTTCACTCCTCTCCCACACACATATTTCCTTCCCCTCTCTCCATCCTCCCAGAATTGTCAAGTCATGATTTTTATTAAGTTCAGCGATTATGTTATGGTGATCAGGAAAATGTTAGAGATGAGCTATGTTGTGTGTTGTCCTTACATTTCTTTCTCATGCAAACTTTTTGTTTTCCTTTACAACTGTAGTTAAGATTTGTCCTTTTCCCCGCTTTGAATAATTTAACCTCCAATCTCTGTTCTTCTGCTCCAATCTATACTTTCTTTAAGCCAGCTGCCTGATTCTCCTGCTGGGACTTCACCATCTTGTCATATTGGTCCTTCATTTTCTCTTTCCTCTTCCTCCCTTGTTTAGGGTGGAAATATCTTCCAGGAGCTTCCTGAGAAAGATTGTTTGGGAGGAAATTTTTTGAGACGTTGTTTGTCTGAAAATGTCTAACCTGTTTCCACTTGACTGATAATTTGATAACAGTCTAGGTTAAATAGCATTTTTTCCCCAGAGTTTCCAATGTCCTCCCACCTGTGATCCTTTGACTGTGATCTGTTTGGCTTTTTTTTTTCTCTCTGGAAACCTCTAGAACTGATGTTCTGAAATATTATTACTGTATTTTAACAATTGAGGGACACTGCAGGCCCTTCAAATTTCTTTCTGTTGTGGGGACATTTCTTTAACACTTTCTTCACTACTGGAGTTTCTGTTTTCTCTTTTCTGGAATTTCAAAATTTATCCTCTAATTTTCTTATATTTTCTCTTATTATCCATTTGTGTCTTTTATTCTACTTTCTAGAAGTTTTCCTTTTAGTTTGTCGTTGTTGTTCTTTAGAGACAAATTCTCACTCTGTCACTCAGGCTGGAGTGCAGTGGCATTATCATAGCCCACTGCAGCCTCAAGCTCCTGGGCTCAAGCGATCCTCCTGCCTCAGCCTCCCAAGTAGCTAGGACTGCAGGCTTGTACCACCATGCCCTGTTAATTTTTTAATAGAGTTAGGATGTCACCATGTTGCTCAGGCTGGTCTCAAACTCCTGGCCTTAAGAGATCCTCCCACTTTGGCTCCCAGTGTGGTGGTGCTGGGTGATGGGACTTTTAAGAGGTGATTTGGTCATTAAGAGAGACTGATGCCATTCTCTGGAGACTGGGTTAATTCTAGAAGCAGTGAGTTCTCACTCTTTGGGGACTGGATTGGTTATTGCAAGGGCAGGCTGCTATAAAGTGAGGTTCCCCCTTAAGTTTTGCCCCTGCTTAAGAAGCACACCTGCTTCTCTTCTGCTTTTCCATCATGTTATGATACAAGCACTAGTCCCTCACCCGAAGCCAACCAGATGCCACCCACTTGGTGTTGGACTTCCCAGCCTCCAGAACCATGAGCTAAATACATTTCTGTTCACTATAAATTACCCAGTCTGTAGTTTTCCATTATACCAAAAAAAAAAAATGGACTAAAACAATCACTGTCCATTTAGATTTACCCACACATTTATCATTTTCATTGCTTGTTATTCCATCTTACAGCTCATATTTTCCCTCTGATATTGCTTTTCTTTCTTCTGACCTAATTTTTAAAGAATTTCCTTTAGGGGGATATGTTTGTCACAACATATTTCAGTTTTTCTCTGAAAGTGTATTTAGTTCATCTTTATCCTTTAATGATTGTTGGTACTGCAGCTTTAGATTGACACGTGTTTTCTCCCAGCACATCAAAGGTATTGTTCCACTGTCTTCTTGTTCCCATTTTTGCTATTGACAAATCAGTGGAAAGTCCAATTTTGTTTCATATATGTAATCCATCCTTTATTTCCAGCCACTTTTAAGATTATGTCATTGTCTTTGGTATTGTGTGGTTTCTAGGTATGCTTTTTAAATTATTCTTTTAAAAAATGAATTGAGGCCAGGTGTGGTGTCTCATGCCTCTAATCCCAGCACTTTGGGAGATCAAGGTAGGAGGATCATCTGAGGTCAGAAGTTTGAGACCAGCCTGGCCAAAACTCTGTCTCCCCTAAAAATGCAAAAATTAGCTGGATGTGGTGGCACATGCCTGTAGTCCCAGTTACTCAGGAGGCTGAGACAGGAGAATTGCTTGAACCCAGAAGGCAGAGGCTGCAGTGAGCTGAGATCATGCCACTGCCCTCCAGCCTGGGTGAGACAGAGCAACACTCTGTCTCAAAAAAAAAAAAAAAAAAAAAGTGAATTGAATTAATGTTTAATTTTATTTACTTTATTCTTTTATTCTATCTATTTATTCTTTGGATTTGTTTGGGCTTCCTACACTATCAGTATTTTTCGGTGGCATATTCTTCATCTTTTTTTTTTTTTTTTTTTTT
>NW_022302294.1:0-4785 GCF_002776525.5 Piliocolobus tephrosceles | reverse complement strand
TCAGCTTTCAGAGAAGGTTAAGAAACCTCTCACATCCTACTCCAGCCCACCTGACACCAGGCAAAGGATCACTGCTTCTGGGGGATGGATGGAGGAAAAATACTTCTCCATCAGGAGAGGAACAAGGATTGTTTCGGGGTCCAGGATGTTGCACTAATGCAGAGTCGTGCTACTGTGGTAAAGGGTTGGAAAGTCTCCATCCAGTGACCACAGAAAAGGTGCATTGTTCCTATGAAAGGAGAAAGAAAAGAGTTTGCCCTTATTGTGGGTTTGAAAACTTTCAATGATATAAATCAAAGGTTTTCTACCACTGAGGTGGCAAGAGGGAAGGTATTATTTCTTCCTCAAAAACCAACACAGATAAGTGACAGTTTGACTCCCACTGGAATAAGAGTCGCGAAGTGCTAAAAATATCCCTTCTCTGAGAGTCCGATGATGAAACTGGCTCCAAAATAACATGAATCATCCCTCTGCCCGCAACCTGAATTTTCTGCCTAGTCACACACACACACAAGAAATGATGTTCTACAGTTAGAGAGGAACAAGAAAGTGGAGAGAGACCCTCTCTGTGACATTGGTGGTAAGGACTACCGGAAGGTAACTGTGGAAGAGGAGCATTGGCATATGCCCTCCAGAGCCTAAGGCCCCACACACGGCACATGGTATGGCAGCCTACTGCTGCAGAAATTTAAGTTACATCATTCACTGAATGTTTCACACACCACAGCAAAAACCAACCTTTGTTCCTGCCCGCACTAATAGCATGACACAAGCCAAAATGAAACAGAAACATAAAACAATCTTGACATAAATAATCATCTCATGAGCTACTGTTTTTGTACATCTGATGATTTGCATTTTTTAGAAATTGGGAGACACATAAAAGCAAGTTAGAAATGTGAGTTATGAGTTATAATATTTTCAAAAGATAAAAAGTCAACAGAATCAAATTCAGAGATAATTCAGATGTTGGAACTAAATGCAAGTAATTTAAAATAATAATGATGAAAATGTTAAAGGATCTAGTCAAAAAAAAGACATGCATGGAAAAATGAGGAATTTCAGCAGAGATGGGAACAGTAAAAGGCAAAAGCTAGAAATAAGTGAAAGCTTGAGAACAGAGATGAAGAATTACATCCTCAAGCTGATTAGCAGACTGGTCATCAGAGTTAAGAAAGAAGCAGTAAATTTTATAATAGGTCAACACAAGTTATTCAAATGGCAGCACAAAGGGAGGAAAGAGAAAAACAAAATAATCCAATGAACCAAGCAAATAAAATACTATAGTGTGCCCAAGAATTCTCTGGAATTAGTTAATATGAAATTAACTAAAATGCAATGAATTGGAATTCCAGAAGGAGATTAAAAACAGAGTGTGAGAGAAGAAAAATTTGAAAAAGATGACTGAGGACACCAAGTAACCTCAAAAAGCTCCAAGAAAGATTAATACAAAATTTAAAGAACACTAGAATAATCACACTAGTCTAACTGCTGAAAACCAAAGATTAGCATAAATCTTGAATTCAGTCACAGAAAAATAGGAACATTGTGTACAGAGATAAACAGAAACAAACATTACAGTGAACTGCTTGTCAGCAACTCTACAAGTCAGAAACCAATGATACAAATTTTTAAATAACTGAAAAAAGTCAGTCCCCAATCTTATATTAATTAACTATATAACTAAAATAACAATTAAAGGAAGACATTTTCAGATTAACACTGCAAGATTCCCTTGCTAACAGGTCTGCACTAAAATAAATGTCAAAATGATTTCTTGAGGCAAAAGGAATATGGAAGCAGATGAAAGTTGAAACTACACAAAGAAATAAAGAGTGCCAGGGAAGATATAAAGGTATGTAGCCCAATTATTTTACATTGCTCTAAAGATCATGGATTGTCTACATTTTTTTTAAAAAAAGAGTAACTTCACATCATGGAATTCATAATATTTGAGACTATAATTCATGACATATATAGTGTAAAGGAGGGAGGAAAGAGAAACATACATTTTAAGGTTTTTATACCATAGTCAATATAATACAAATTATAGGTTACTGTAACAAGGTAGAATAGGTATTGAACTCTCTAGAGAAACAATGAACATTTTAAAAAGATTATAAGTGCATTAAAGTTTTCATATAACTTCTAGCTTTTATTTATTTGTTTTTATTTATTTTATTTTATTTATTTATTTTTGAGACGCAGTCCTGACCTGGAGTACAATGGCATGATCTCAGCTCACTACAACCTCCGCCTCCCAGGTTCCAGTGATTTTCCTGCCTCAGCCTCCCGAGTAGCTGGGATTACAGGTGCATAGTGTGTGGATATTTTCTTCCATTCTGTAGGCTTTCTGTTTGATCCCTTGATAGCTTCTCATGCTGTGCAGAAGAAGCTCTTTAGTTTAATTAAATCACACTTGTCAGTTTTCATTTTGCTGGCAATTGTTTTTTGAGTACTTACCCACAAATTCATTGCCAAGTGCAATGTCCAGAAGAATATTTCCTAGTTTTTCTTCCAGGATTTTTATAGTCAGAGGAAGTAATCTTATGCCAATGGGTCTTATCAATCAAATGACTCCACAGTGAGACTCATTACTCTGAAAAATTAATCTTGTTATAATGATGAAAATATAAATATTTAAAAGTAAAAACAGATGCCACCTTTTTGCTAGAATTCTACAAGGCAAATTGCTATAAGAGAGGCAGAGGAAATATATATATATCTCCAAAATATAATTTGCAGTGAAATAAATGAAAGCACATTATAAATAAACTTACCTGATTTTACAAACTAACCTGTAAAGGGATTTCTACTCATTTTTCTATTGCCTGCATTGCCCTTTCTTCTCGATTCAATTTATAATTTTGTACATCATCACCAATTTGTCTTTACCAGTGTGTTGTTTCCATATGCTTCTTAAGATTTAATATTTCTTCTTCCAACATATTTTTATCCTCCTCAAGTTTTTTACATTCCTGTGGTACTTTTTTCATAGATAATAACTCCCATTGAATAACTTGATTTTATTTAGTCAAATAGACATATTCTGAAGATACAGCTCCCAGCTGTGTTGTAAGATCATCAAACTACATTAATAAAATAATACAGCTTGATAATGGAGGCCGAGAATAATCTCACAAAACCAGTAACAAATTTTGAAATACATTTACTTGCAATAAAATGTTATGTATAATATGCATTCTTTAAATATTAACCCTTAAGTTACTCAGAAATTCAAGAATAAAGTAAAAGCCACCATGAGTCACAATCATATATTCTTTACTATCGTCTTTGCCACCGAACTTCTGCACTTGATCTTTCTTTTATTTTTCTGATAATTTGTGTTTGTTTCTCCTTAAATGGCTCCAAGTTAATCCTTATCTGAAAGTCTCAAACCCCCTTCTCTCATAATCATGCCCCAAAATTTGTCAAAAAAAAAAGTTTCAGAGATATTATATTGAGTTATTGAGGCCAAAGTCAATAAATGGATCTTAGAATAAGACTTTGAAAATAATGTAATACTCTATGCTAGGCATGGTGGCTCATGCCTGTAATCCCAGCACTTTAGGAGGCTGTGGCAGAAAGATCACTTGAGGATGGGAATTTGAGACCAGCCAGAGCAACATAGTGATACCATACTCTCAACAACAATAACAACAGAAAAAACACATTTAAAAAACTAGCCAGGCATGGTGCCTTATGCTTGTAGCTCCAACTAGTTGGGAGACCAAGGCAAAAGGATGGATGGGACTCAGAGTTCATGGTGGTGGTGAATTATGACAAAAACACTGCATTTCTGCCTGGATGAGAGACAAAGACCATATCTCAAAAAAACACAAAATAATCATATAAATAAGGATTCTAATGCCATAAGCCTTTCCCTAGGCTGTAAATGTTTTATGCTAATTTGAATTGCATTTTAAAACATAAAGTCCTCCTCAAGATGGCTTGTGGAGGTAACCAAGAAGCCCGCTGTGCCATACAAGCCCTGAGGCATGGACTGGAGCCCTAAAGCAAGCATACACCCTGCCACTGTGCCTGCTGCTCATGTCCTCTGTCTGGCTCCATTTGCAGCACAGTTGTTGCACTGAGGCTTGTGCATACCTGGCAAGGCCAAGCTGGATCAAAGAGCAATGAGCCAATTCTGCAAGGCTGTGCCAGGAGCCAGTGGACCAGCCACCAACCTCACTTGCTGCCGTTCAGGGTACATCATTTCTTCTATCCTAAAGGTAGGGCCTCAGTGCCATCTGCTTTTCCTCAGGCCTCTGCTCCAGCAGCCATCAGGTGGCAAGCCCTCAGGCTGTGGGAATCTGACCATCACTGCTTCCTTCAGTGGGTGAGGTTGGTGACTGGTCCAACTGCTACACGCACAACCTTGCCAAGGTGGCAGGTTGCTCTTTGAGCCAGTTTGGCCTTGCCTGTCATGCACAGGTCCCAGCTACCCACGTACTGCTCTGAGTGAGCTTGTCCTGCCTGAAGCCAAATTCTAAGTCTGGAAAGGGCCACAGAAAACCTAGACCACTGGATTGCAATCCTGGCTGCTTTCTGCACTTGAATGTAAAGTCATCCTTCAGACCGCCTGTGGTCTGATTCTTGGCAACAAAGAAGCCCGCAGGGCCATCTGAGCCCTGAGGGATTGATTGGAGCCTTAAAGGCAGAGCACACCCTGCTCCTGAGCCTGATGCTCCTTTCCTCTAAATGGCTCCATTTGTAAGACAATTGTTGCACTGAGGCTTGTGCATGCCAGGCAAGGCCAAGCCAGCTCAAAGAGCAACCAACCAC
>NW_022302291.1:0-5980 GCF_002776525.5 Piliocolobus tephrosceles | reverse complement strand
GCAGACTGCTGTGTTAGCAAGGAGAGAGGCTCCGTGGGCGTGGGACCCTCCCGGCCAGGTGTGGGATACAATCTCCGGTGTGCCGGTGTTACAGCGCAGTATTGGGGTGGGAGTTACCCGATTTTCCAGGTGTTGTGTGTCTCAGTTCCCCTGGCTAGGAAAAGGGACTCCCTTCCCCCTCGCGCTTCCCAGGTGAGGCGATGCCTCGCCCTGCTTCAGCTCTCGCTGGTCGGGCTGCAGCAGCTGACCAGCACGGATTGTCCGGCACTCCCGAGCGAGATGACCCCAGTACCTCAGTTGAAAATGCAGAAATCGCCGTTCTTCTGTGTCGCTCGCGCTGGGAGATGGAGACTGAAGCTGTTCATATTCGGCCATCTTGCTCCGCCCCTCTTTCTCACTTTTAATCATATGAATAGGAAGGATATCCCCTCAAATTTTGGAGTCTGTAATTTCTGAGGCTCCTCATATGATAGCTTCAAGAACACCATTTGTTAGTCCTGCTACTCTGAGGAGGGATCCTAAAATGCCAGATATTTCCACGATTTGATGGGGCTTCACGCAAAAATTATGTCTTTCTGATTGGTGAGCCCAGGTGCCTAAAGAAGGGAACAGAGTCCCAAAATTCATATTAGAAATAGGAGAAACTAGAAGAGCACCAGTGACAGGGAGTGGTTTTTATAAGTGGGCCTAGCCTTGGAGAAGAGGGGTGGGAGGAAGTTTGTCTGACATGTGCTAGGACCCAGGAGGAAAGGGTCAGGATAGATGGGTGAGTCTCGCTTGGGTGATGTAACTTTGAGAGCTCCGCTCATGGCTGCAGGGTTGACCAACATTTTGTTGGGACCCTGGAACTGAATGGCTTTCTTCTCTGTCAACCCTTAGCTCAGCCCGGAATTACAGGTAAACAAGAAGCTGGTTCAAGGCAAACCAATGCTCCTGACTATGAAGAGTCAGGGGTTGTTAGAGAGCCCTTTCCCAGAAAGCCTGACATCTGTGTCTTTAGTATGGTACCTGCGCTAGTCACTTTTAAGTGGCTGACAGGTGCCTGGTGTTTAGCCCCCGAATTCTAAGGAAAAATAGGACAGAAAGCAAGTGACAGGGGTCCAATGGTATTCACCACGTGGCAAGATCCTGAATAAGCCCCCACGATGTGTCTGAAGTTGGTTCCTGCCAGTGGGTTTGTGGTCTCGCTGAGTTCAAGAATGAAGCTGTCGACCTTCATGGTCAGTGTTACAACTCTTAAAGATGGCACAGACCTAAAGAGTGAGTCGTAGCAAGGTTTATTATGAAGAGTAAAAGGACAAAACTTCTACAGCATGGAAGGCGACCTGAGCGGGTTGCTGCTGCTGGCTGGGGTGGTTTTTATTCCCTTATCATCCCCTCCCATGTTCCATTTCTGTCATATCAGAGTGCCCTTTTTCAATCCTCCCCGCGATTGGCTACTTTAGAGTCATGCTGATTGATATGTTTTACAGAGCACTGATTGATGTGTTTTACAGAGCACTAATTGGTACATTTTATAATCCTCTTGTAAGACAGGAGAGTTCCCCAAATCCCCACTCAACCCAGGAAGTCCAGCTGGCCTCACCTCTCAATTTGACTCACAGTTTCAACATTATTAATGTATAGAAATGCTGCTGCATCTTGTACACTGATTTTGTACCCTGATTACTGAAGTCATTTTCAAATTACAGGAGTCATTTGATGGAGTGTTTAGGATTTTCTAGGGAATCATATCCTCTTTGAAGAGAGAGAATTTGATTTCTTCTTCTTCTATTTGGATGCCTTTCATTTTCTTCATTGATTGTTCTGGCAAAGGCTTCCTGTAGTATGTTTTATAGGAGTGATGAGAGTGGGCATGCTTGTCTTTTGCAGTTCTCAAGGGGAATGTTTCCAGCTTTTGTTCATTTAGTATGACGTTGGCTGTGGATTCATCGTACATAACTCTTATTTTTTGGAGGTATGTTTCTTCAATGTCTAGTTTGTTGATCATTTTTATCATGTAGGGACTCTGGGTTTTATCGAAGGCTTTTTCTGCATCCACTAAAATTATTCTGTGATTTTTATTTTTAGTTATTTTCATAGGATGAATCACATTTATTGATTTTTACATATTGAACCACCTTTGTATTCCAGGAATGAGCCTACTTGATCCTGGTGAATTAACTTTTTGATGTGCTACTAGATTCCATTGGCTGATATTTTGTTTAGGATTTTTGTGTACATGTTCATCAGGGACATTGGCTTGGCCTGCAGTTTTCTCGTTTCATTGTATTTTTGTCATTTGTGGTGACGTTGGCTTCACAGAATGAGTTAAGGAGGAATCCCTCCACCTTGAATTTTTCAAATAGTTTCAGTATAATTCGTACCAGCTCTCCAGCTGAATTGGTAGAATTCAACTAGGAATCCACCTAATCTGGGACTTTTTGTGTTTGTTAGGTTTTTTATTACTGATTCAGTTTCAGAACTCAACATTAATTTGCTCATGTTTCCAATTTCTTCCTAATTCAATATTGGCAGTTTATGTCTTGGTAGCATTTTTCTATTTTCTCTAGATTTTCTAGTTTGTGTGCATAGAAGTATTCATATTTATCTCTGATTTTTTTGTGTATATTTCTGTGGTATTAATTGTAATACCAATTTGTCATTCCTGATTTTGCTTATTTGGATCTTATCTTTTATTTATTTTTTTTCTTTGTTGATCTAGCTATGGGTTTATTGGTCTTGTCTTTTCTGTGGAAGGAACAACCTTTTGTTCCATCAGTTTGTTGTTGATTTTTTTTTGGTCTCAATTTTGTTTAATTCCACTTGACTTTTAGTAACATCTTTTATCCTGCTAGCTTTGGAGTTGATTTGTTCTTGTTTTTCTAGTTCATTTAGGTGTGATTGTTAGATCATTACTTTAAGTTATTTCGAACTTATAGAGTTAGTTGTGTAGACTATAAACTTTTAACACTGATTTTGCTGCATCCCAGAGATTTGGGTATGTTGTATTTCTATGATCTCTATTTTCCTTTATTTGAAAGAATTTTTTTTTTATATCTTCCTTCATTTTGTTGCTTACCCAACAGTCACTTAGAAGCAGGTTGTTTAATATCCAGGTGATTTTGTGGTTGTGGGAGATCTTCCTGGTATTGATTTCTGTTTTTCTGCCACTGTGGTCTAAGAGTATGGTTGCCATTAAATATTTTTTAAAATATTTATTGAGACTTGTTTAATTGCTGAGCATGTTATTAGTCTTGAAGTATGTACCATGTTCAGAAGAATATATATTATGTGATTGATGCATGGAATGTTCTGTACATGTCTATTAGGTTCAATTAGTCAAATGTCAAATTTCAATTCAGAATTTCCTTGTTAGTTTTCCACCTTGAGATCTCTCTAACACTGTCGGTGTTTTTTTTTTTTTTTTTTTTTTTTTTTTTAACTCCTCACTATTATTTTCTGGCTGTCTGTTGTCTTGTACATTGAAAAGTAGCTATTTGGTGAATCTGGGTCCTCCAATGTTATTGCATATACATTTAGAATAGTTAAGTCTTTTGTTGAATTGAACCCATCATTATGTAATGTCCCTTGTTCTTTTTTACACTTGTTGGTTTAAAGTCTGTTTTATCTGATATAAGAAGAATGACCTCTGCTTCTTGTTGTTGTTGTTTGTTTTCCATTTGTGTGGTGATATTCTTACAACCCTTTACTTTGAGCCTATGGGTGTGTCATTACATGTGAGATGGGTCTCTTAAAGACAGCAGATTGATGTGTCTTTTTTTACATTTTTTTTTATTTCACTTGAAATGCTGTGCCTTTTAAATGGGGGGCATTTAAGCTAGTTATGGTCAAGGTTTGTTTATATGTGAGATTTTGATAGTATAATAAACTTATTAGCCCATTGCTTTGTAGTTTCTATTTTCTGCTTCCTTCAAAATGTCTGTGGGTTATGTACTTAAGTTTGTTTCTGTAGTAGCAGGTATCTTTATTTTGTTTCCAGGTTTAGAACTCCCAAGTGTCTCTTGTAAGCCTGGTCTAGTGGTAACAAATTACTTTAGTGCTTTCTGTCTGGCAAAGTCTTTGTTTCTCCATTTCTGAAGGTTAATTTGGTATGCTATGACATTCATGGTTGGAATTTCTTTTCTTTATTAATGCTAAAAATATGCCCCTAATCTCTCCTGCCTTATAAGGTTGCTACTGAAAAGTTTGCTGCTAGCCAGATCATGTTCCCTTTGTACGTAATCTTTTTTCTCTAGCTATCTTTAAGATTTTTTTTTGTTCATCATTGACCTTAGACAGTTTGGTGACTAAACGCTTGGTAAAACTCATTTTGGGCAGTATTGCACAGGTGTTATTTTATCTAGTTCCTTGTATCTGGATGTCTATGTTTCTAGCAAGACCAGAAACATTTTCTTGAATTATTCTCTCAAATATGTTTTCCAGGTTGTTTACTCTTTCTCCTTCTCTCTCAGGAATGCCAGTACATCATAGATTTAGTCACTTTACATAATCCCATATTTTTCCAAAATTTTGTTCATTTTTACATTCCTTTCTCTTTAGTTTTGTCTGCCTAGGTTAATTTGAATGACTGTTCTTAAAGATTAGAAATTTTCTCCTCTGCTTAGTCCAGTCTCTTTATAAAGCTTGCAATTGCATTTTGAAATTCCTTAAATGAGTTTTTCAATTCCTGAAGCTCTGATTTATTTTTAAGATGCTATCTTTCTTCATTTCCTGGATTCCTTTGGAAGTTTTTTGTGTTTTGATTTTCAAACTTGTCTTGAAGCTCATTAATCTTCCTTACAATCCATGCTTTGAATCCTTTATTTGTCATTTTTGCCTTTCCATCTTGGTTGTGGACTCTTTCTGGAGAGCTCATGTGATCCCTTAGTAGTGTCACTACATTTAGAAATTTTATGGTGCCAGAATTCTTGTGCTGATTCCTTCTCATCTAGAGTGCCGACACTTCTAATTATTGTAATTACTTTCATTAGGTTAGGATTTTATGATATTATCTTGTTTCTTTTCATTTCCATTTTCCCTCTCCATAGGGACTGTGATTATAGACAGTGTTTGGTAGCATCTTTTGTCTTTGATTCTAAGTACTTAAGTACTTCATTCAGCAAGTTTTATATAGCGATGTACAGTTTGACCGAAAAGCCAGTGGATGGTACTTATAGATAAGAGTGGGCTGCAGCCAATGTGGCTAGACAAAGTTCTTTTCCCTAACCTAGGTTGTTTGGATCCCCAATAGAAAGGTGAGTCACAGAGGGAGGCTCTCTGCCTCTCTCATGTACTAGAGCTTCACTCGTTTATTTCAGCCAGATGCTGTAACAGGGGCTGTTTGTCAGCATTCTCCTCCCCAGGATCTGGGGTGACCTTCATTATTCTGGTGGATTCTCATTTTCCTTCTTGGATTAAAGGTTAGATAATTAATCTTTTTGCACTATTTTGCTATTTCCAAGTGGCCAAGACACAATAAAAGCCTCTATTTCCTCATCCTGGAAAATAAAAACAACAACAACAAAGAGTTGTTTTATTTAAAGGTTAAACAAAACCTGCAAATACTTAGCTAGACAAAGAAAAGAGATGACTCAGATAATTAAAATCAGAAGTGAAAAGGGAGACATTACAATTGATGCCACAGATATAAAAATTATTTTGAGACTAGTACAAATGATATATGCCAACAAATTGAATAATTTATAAAAAAATAAATTCCTAGAAACATACAGTCTACTGAGTACATCATAAATAAGTGGAAAAACTGAACATACCAATAACAAGTAAGGAGATTACATCAATTATCAAACCTTCCAGCATAGGAAACATCAGGACCAAATAGCTTTGCTGGAGAATTTTACCAAACATTTAAATAAGAATCAGCACAAATCCTCCTGAAACCCTTTCAAATAAATGAATAGAAAGGAACACTTTTAAATTAATTCTATGAGTCCAACATTACCCTGATACTTAAGCCAGACAAAGATACTATTTAAAA
>NW_022302290.1:0-1338 GCF_002776525.5 Piliocolobus tephrosceles | reverse complement strand
AATATCCCATTGCAGATTTCGAGAAAACTTTTTTGGCAAACTGTTGGTTGAAGAGAAACGTGTTACTCTGTGAGTTGCATTCACACATCGCAATGCAGTTTCTCAGAAGGCTTCTTTCCAGTGTCTGTCTCAGGATATATCCTTTTTCACCATAGCCCTCAATAAGCTCCCAAATATCACATTGCAGAATCCATGACAAGACTCTTAGCAAACTGTTCCAATACGGGAAAGGTTTAATTCTGTGTGATGAAGCCACACATCAGAAAGCAATCTCTCAGAAAGCTATTCTCTAGTTGTTCTCTGAGGATACTTGCATTTTCACTATGGGCCCAAGTTGGCTCCCAAATATCACTGTGCAGGTTCCACGAAGAGAGGGTTATCACACTGCTTCCAGAGGAATAAGTTGTAACTCTGTGTGATGAATTCACAGACCACCAAGAAATTTCTCGGAAAGCTTCTCTCTCCTTTTGAACTGTTGATATTTCCTTTATTATCGTAGGCCTCAAAGCCATCTAAAGTAACCTTTCTTAGGTTCTTCAAAGACAGTGTTAATGGCCTGCTCCATGAAACATAAGTGTAACTCTGTGAGATGAATTCACACATCAACAAGAAGTTTCTAAGGAAGCCTCCTTGTATTTTTCATAGGAGGATATTTCCTTTGTCACCATTAGCTTCACTGCGCTCAGAAATATCCCATTGCAGATTTCCAGAAAACTGTGTTGGCAAACTGTTTGCTGAAGAAAAACGTGTAACTCTGTGAGTTGCATACACACATCGCAATGCAGTTTCTCAGACGCCTTCTTTCCAGTGTCTGTCTGAGGATATATCCTTTTTCACCATAGGCCTCAATGAGCTCCCAAGTATCACATTGCAGAATCCACGACAAGACTCTTAACAAACTGTTCCAAGAAGGGAAGGGTGGAACTCTTTGTGATGAAGCCACACATCAGAAAGCAATCTCTCAGAAAGCTATTTTGTAGTTGATCTCTGAGGATACTTGTTTTTTCACAATGGGCCCGAATTGGCTCCCAAATATCACTGTGCAGGTTCCACGAAAAGAGGGTTAGCAAACTGCTTCCTGAGGAATAAGTTGTCACTCTGTGAGATGAATTCAGAGATCACAAAGAAATTTCTCAGAAAGCTTCTCTCTCGTTTTGAACTGATGATATTTCCTATATCAGCGTAGGCCTCAATGCCATCCAAAGTAACCTTTCTTAGGTTCTTCAAAGACAATGGTAATGGCCTGTTCCATGAAACAGAAGTGTAACTCTGTGAGATGTATTCATAAATCAACAAGAAGTTTCTAAGGAAACTTCCTTCCAGTTTTCATAGGAGGAT
>NW_022302289.1:0-2747 GCF_002776525.5 Piliocolobus tephrosceles | reverse complement strand
TAGGGACACTATCACGGGGGATGTTTACATCCCCTGCGATATTGGGAATCACAACATTATCTCCCACCCAGGATATAAGAAACAAGACGACCAAGGGGATAGACACCCACTGCGACAGGTTCAATAATGTTATCCTCTACCCCCTGGCTATTAGGAATAACATCCTAGAGGGGTGTACACTTTCTTCAATGTTGGGAGTAATATCCCCTCCCGCCTGATATCAGGAACAAGTCTATTAATTGTTAATATTAATAAATATGATAAAATTAATAATAATCAATATTAATAATTATAATATAGTAAAAATTAATGCTGGTTAAAATGTTAACGATTAGTATTACTAATTAACTGTAATATCATTATTAATAAAGTAATGATATCAGCAATAAACGTTGCTTAAATCAATACGGATAGATGTTGGTAATAAAATAATGATTGATATTAAGAACTGATAATATTGTTAAATGACATTAATATTAATAATTACTTTTAAGCGGGCAAAATCATACATGTAAAATAGTTATCCATAATTAATAATGGTATCCTATTAATTAGTGGTGACATTGATAACTATTAAAATAGATAATTTATGTTTAATAATTAATCATATTACTACTCCTAATACCTGAAGGGGTGTACACCTGCCTGTGATGTCGTTCCTAATATCCAGGGACGGAGAGTATGATAATAGTTTTAATATTGCAGTAGGTGTACACTCACGCTGTGACACTGATCCTAATATCTAGGGGGAAAGAGTATGACATGACTCCCTATATAGCAACGAAAGGACAACCACCTGATGCTATTGCCCCTAGTATTCACGGAAGAAGTGTATGATATTACTCCCAATATCCCAGAGGGCAGAGCTCTTCTATGATATGGTTCCTAGTATCCGGAGGGGGAGAGGATGATAATAATTCCAGTATCACAGGCTGTGCACACACGGCCGGTGATATTGTTATTAATATCCTGGAAGGGAGAGGACGATATGACTCCCCATAGGAGAGGAGGCATACACCCTGTCTGAGATATTGTTCCTAATATCCATGGAGAGGACAGGCTCATATTACGGCCAATATGGGAGGGGGTGAACATCCACCCTGTGATATTCTTCTTAATATCTCAAGGCTGACAGGTGCATATGACTCCCAGTATGACAGACCCTGTACAACCCCGTGAGATACTCTTCCTGAAAACCGGAACGGGAGAAGGTGGCATAAATCCCCATATCGCAGGAGATGAACACCGACTCTGTGATATCTTTCCTAATTTGCAGGGAGAGAGAGGATAATTTCATTCCGAATATTGCAAAAAATGTACACGCTCCTCCCGTGATATTGTCCTGAATATTCCAAGGGACAGAAGACGATGTCACTCCCAATATCACAGAAAGGGTGACGCCCCCTCTCCCCGCCTCAGCTATTGGGAGCCACCTGGCAAGGGGGTGCCCTCACCCCCCACGAGGTGGGGACCTATAGCCGCCCCCTCTCCCCCCCTCGGCTATTGGGAGCCACCTGGCAGGGGGGTGTCCTCAACCCCCGCGAGGTGGGGACCTATAGACGCCCCCTCTCCCCCCCTCCGTTTGGGAGTCATGGTGGACTCACTGCCTCTTCAGGATGTTGTGGGTATTACCATCTCACCCTCTGGAAATAATGATCTCTTTCACAGAGCAATGTACGTCTTCAGTGTATTGCTAAGGGAACATTGATATAATTAATTATTAAATATCAAGTATCGATTTTAATATTTATCACTAATAATATCAATTAATATTTTACCATTAATTTTTAATAATTATTTCATATAGATGATGAAGGATGCCAAAAATTAATTTTTAATATTAATGTCATTTATCAATATTATTAATTTTTAATGTGAATTATTACTTTATTGCCAGTGTCCCTCTGCATTGATTTGAGTAACATTAATTGTTGATATCATGATTTTATTATTAATATTGTCAATATTATTAATTATTACTACTAATTGGTATTATTTTTAACCAGTGTGTATAGTTAGTATCTTGATTGTCATTTTTAGTATTGGTGATTAATTTTAATTTTCATTATATTTCTTAACATTAATAATTAATATACTTGTTGCTGATATCTGGCATGGGGAAGATGATATTACTCCCAGTATTGCAGAAAGTGTACAAGTCTCGGTGATTTTATTCCAAATACCCAGGGTTAGAGGATGACATTATTAAAACTACCACAGTGTGTGTATATCCCTTGAATCATCTTGTTCCTTCCATCCAGGGTGCGTGTGGATGGTATTACTCTCAGTATCGCAAGGGGCGTATCATATCATGCTCTCCCGCTCCGGATACGAAGAACAATATCACAGAAGATCTCTACCCTCCCTGCGATATTCGGAGTAATATCATATGCTTCTTCCGTGAATATTAGGATCAATATCACCACGTGGCTGACCATTCGTTGCTATGTTGGGAGTCCGGCGAAGCTTGCAGGAGATCTCTGTCCTCAGTAAACGAGACGGAGCTTCCCGCTCCTCCAGCCAGGCCAAGGTGTCTTCAATTTCCAATCATGCGGCCTCCTCTCCAATTCCCAAACCCAACCCACAGAGATAGCGATCTGGGCTCCACGTGAGGATCGTCAGCAGCTCTGACCTGCTATTAGGAACCAACTGGCGGGGGGTGCCCTCAGCCCCGCGAGGTGGGGGCCTATAGCCGCCCACTCTCCCCCCCTCAGCTATTGGGAGCCACCTGACCGGGGGGTGCCCTC
>NW_022302286.1:0-2516 GCF_002776525.5 Piliocolobus tephrosceles | reverse complement strand
CTTCCCAGGTGAGGCGATGCCTCGCCCTGCTTCAGCTCTCGCTGGTCAGGCTGCAGCAGCTGACCCGCACGGATTGTCCGGCACTCCCGAGTGAGATGACCCCAGTACCTCACTTGAAAATGCAGAAATCACCGGTCTTCTGTGTCGCTCGCGCTGGGAGATGGAGACTGGAGCTGTTCCTATTCGGCCATCTTGCTCTGCCCCCTGGTTACATTTTATAGACTCTCTTTGCTAGGAAGCAAAGAAGCTAGAATTAAAACTTATGTAATGTGGTCAGAGTCTGTACTTTTATTCACCATATACACAGCCTTCTAAGTAGACATATAAAAAGTTCTTCTTCAAATGACATCAGAAAATGCAAATAGAAAAATAATTTAATAATTGTAAAAGTGTGCAGAAGTTCATACTTTTATATATGATCAGTGAAGTTTAGATTGTAATGTTTCTGTGGAGTATGCATTATCTATCATAACTAATAATATTAATATGCTTGCACAACATATAAACATTATTAAAAACTGATGTGGTGTATACACACACACACACACACACCATAAAACCGATGCTATATGTGTACATATAACATATCAGTTTTTAATAACATTGTAATCAACATTAAAATATATCACGGTAGAACAAACAAGTATTCTACACACACAGTATGGAAAACACTGTAGTAATTTAATGCAAATATTTATACACATGACTACACAGACACAAACACAGACTATCACAAGTTGCCAAGACATTTTGTTAATTGAAAGCAAGTCATTTAAAAACATACATCAAATGATCTCCTTTATGTGTTATAATGTAAAGATACACACACACACAAATGGCCAAGTGTCACAGAAAGTTGTTACCTACTCTAGTAATGATTTTTGGAAAATAAAGGTTGACTTCCATATATTATTTTATTTTATGTACATGTTTGATGTTTAACATAATACTTTATATTACAATTTTCTAATACAGCTAGTATTTTATTACAATGTAATATTTATCACTTATCAAATTGGAAAAGAATTGAAAATACTGGCAAAGTTGTGCGCATGAACTTTCTCATTCTCTTACCCAGAGAATTTACCAAATTGCATTCCTTTTCTTGAGGAAAAATTTGGAAATATATTTCAAAATCACTAAAGATTTTCCTCTTTAAAAAATTCTATTCTTGTGAATTTTTCCTATTGAAAGAATTAACGTTTTCAAGATATGCAAACAGTTACAACAAAGTTGTCCTAGGGATATTAGTTTATGACAATGAAAATTCCTCAAAAGTAATCCAGAAATTTAATAATTAACTGCATCAATTGATTTTATCCAATCGTTTACAGCAATACAGTACTTAAGAAATTATCTTTAGAAATGTAAAATGATATTCATGGGATAAACACAGCATGATACGCATAGTAACATTTCTGATTCTTAAACTTCTCACAGTCTCAGAAGATATTTTATTAATTTTTTATTATGACTTTTATTTTAGGTTAAGAGGTACACGGGAAGTTTTATTATATAGGTAAACTGTGTATCACAGAGGTTTGGTATATAGATTATTTTGTCACCCGGGTAATAAGCCTATTTCCTACTAGGTATTTTTTCTGATCCTCTCCTTCCTCCCACCCTCCACTCACCACCCGCCACCCTCAAGTTGGCCCAGGTGTCTGTTGTTCTCCTGTTTGTGTCCACGTGTTCTCCTTGTTTAGCTCCCACTTGTAAGTGGGAACATGAGGTATTTCGTTTTCTGTTCCTGCACAAATTTACTTAGGATAATGGCCTCAAGCTCCATCCATGTTTCTGGAAAGGACATGATCTCATTCTTTTTTATACCTGCGTAGTATTCCATGATGCATATGTACCACGTTTTCTTTATCCGGTTGACCATTGATGAGTATTTAGGTTGATTTCATGTCTTCGCTATGGTGAACAGTGCTGCAATGAACATACACATGCAATGTTTCTTTGTGATAAAGTGATTTACATTCTTTGGGTATGGATTTCTCTAATAAGATGCTGAGCATTTCTTACATACTTGTTGGTTTTACGTCTGTCTCGTTTGAAAAGCATCTACTCATTTCCTTTGCTCATTTTTTAGTGGGGTTGTTTGGTACTGTTAATTTAAATTTCTTCTTGATTCTGGATATTAGACCTTTGATGGATGCACAGTTTACTAATATTTTCTCCCACTCTGTAGTTTATCTGATTACCACTCCCTTTTTGTTGTTTCTGCTGTGCAGAAACTCTCCAATTAGATCCCATTTGTCAACTTTTGATTTTGTTGCAATTGCTTTTGGCATCTTCGTCATGCTGGCATCTTGTTCATTCCCACGTTTAGAACAGTATTGCGAGTTTCCATCTCCCAGCGCGAGCGACACAGAAGACCGGCGATTTCTGCATTTTCAACTGAGGTACTGGGGTCATCTCACTCGGGAGTGCCGGACAATCGGTGCTGGTCAGCTGCTGCAGCCCGACCAGCGAGAGCTGAAGCAGGGCGAGGCATCGCCTCACCTGGGAAG
>NW_022302285.1:0-1627 GCF_002776525.5 Piliocolobus tephrosceles | reverse complement strand
GAAGGAAGGAAGGAAGGAAGGAAGGAAGGAAGGAAGGAAGGAAGGAAAGAGAGAGAAAGAGAGAAAGAAGGAAAGAAAGAGAAAGAAGGAAAGAAAGGAAAGAAAGAAAACGAAAGAAAGAGAGAAAGAAAAGAAGGAAAGAAATAGAGAGAGAAAGAAAGAGACAGAAAGAAGGAAAGAAGGAAACAAAGAGAGAAAGAAGGAGATCAGATCTTGGGGGCAGAGCAAGATGGCCGAATAGGAAGAGCTCCAGTCTCCAACTCCCAGTGCCAGTGACACAGAAGACCAGTGATTTCTGCATTTTCAACTGAGGTACTGGGTCATCTCACTAGGGAGTGCCAGACAATCAGTGCTGGTCAGCTGCTGCAGCCCGACCAGCCAGAGCTGAAGCAGGGGGAGGCATCACCTCACCTGTGAAGCACAAGGGGGAAGGGAATCCCTTTTCCTAGCCAGGGGAACTGAGACACACAACACCTGGAAAATCGGGTAACTCCCACCCCAATACTGCGCTGTAAGCAAACGGGCACACCAGGAGAATATACCCCACGCCTGGCCAGGAGGGTCCCATGCCCAGGGAGCCTCCCTCCTTGCTAACACAGCAGTCTGAGCAATCTAACCGCAAGGCAGCAGCAAGGCTGGGGGAGGGGCGTCCACCATTGCTGAGGCTTAAGTAGGTAAACAAAGCCGCTGGGAAGCTCGAACTGGGTGGAGCTCACAGCAGCTCAAGGAAACCTGCCTGTCTCTGTAGACTCCACCTCTGGGGACAGGGCATAGCTAAAAAATAACAGGGGAAGCAGCAGAGGCCTGTGCAGATGCCAACGACTCTGTCTGACAGCTATGAAGAGAGCAGTGGATCTCCCAACATGGAGGTTGAGATCTGAGAAGGGACAGACTGCCTGCTCAAGTGGGTCCCTGACCCCTGAGTAGCCTAACTGGGAGACATCCCCCACTAGGGGCAGTCTGACACCCCACACCTCACAGGGTGCAGTACACCCCTGAGAGGAAGCTTCCAAAGTAAGAATCAGACAGGTACACTCACTGTTCAGCAATATTCTATCTTCTGCAACCTCTGCTGCTGATACCCAGGCAAACAGGGTCTGGAGTGGAACTCAAGCAATCTCCAACAGACCTACAGCTGAAGGTCCTGACTATTAGAAGGAAAACTATCAAACAGGAAGGACACCTATACCAAATCTCCATCAGAAAGTCACAATCATCAAAGACCAGAGGCAGATTAAACCACGAAGATGGGGAAGAAGCAGGGCAGAAAATCTGGAAATTCAAAAAAATCAAAAAATAAGAGCGCATCTCCCCCTGCAAAGGAGCACAGCTCATCGCCAGCAACGGATCAAAGCTGGTCAGAGAATGACTTTGACGAAATGAGAGAAGAAGGCTTCAGTCCATCAAACCTCTCAGAGCTAAAGGAGGAATAACGTACCCAGCACAAAGAAACTAAAAATCTTGAAAAAAGAGTGGAAGAATTGACAGCTAGACTAATTAATGCAGAGAAGGTCATAAACGAAATGACAGAGATGAAAACCATGACACGAGAAATACGGGACAAATGCACAAGCTTCAGGAACTGACTCGATCAACTGGAAGAAAGAGTATCAGCGATTGAGGATCA
>NW_022302284.1:0-1075 GCF_002776525.5 Piliocolobus tephrosceles | reverse complement strand
TGTATGATTTGACTAACCAGATGATAATTCAGCCAAAAAAAAAAAAATCAATTATGCCTATAGATAAATATGTAAAGAATCCTTCTCTCTGATGCCAATAGAATTAGTTTGGGTCTGGCTCAGTCTTCAATCTTTTAATGAAGACATAAAAACGATCTTTCAAGCTTCTAGAAAAAAAAAAAAAAAAAAAAAGAAGAAGCCAGGCGCAGTGGCTCACGCCTATAATCCCAGCACTTTGGGAGGCCCAGGCGGGCGGATCACGAGGTCAGGAGATCAAGACCATCCTGGCGAACACGGTGAAACCCCGTCTCTACTAAAAATACAAAAAAATTAGCCGGGCTTGGTGGCGGCGCCTGTAGTCCCAGCTTCTAGGGAGGCTGAGGCAGGAGAATGGCGTGAACCCGGGAGGCGGCGGAGCTTGCAGTGAGCCGAGATCGCGCCACTGCACTCCAGCCTGGGCGACAGAGCGAGACTCCGTCTCAAAAAGAAAAAAAAAAAAAAAAAAAGGAAAAAGAAAAAGAAAAGATTTATAACCAGAACCCCAGAAGAAAAGGACCCGCTGTGTATCACAGCGTCTCTCCACGCCTCTCCACCCCGGACAGTGCTCCCTCTTTCCCCATTTTCATACCTACCGCACAAAGCACTTAGTAAAGAGCTATCTCAATTCATGAGTCGCACAGCACAAAGGGCCGATGTCACTGCCAAACATACCCTGCAGCCCCAAAACGAAGCAGCAACCCCCAGTGAAGGAAGAATGAGAGGCTGCTGGTTATCATTTTAAATCTCACAACTCAATGTCTTTGCACTTTCCTGCTTTGTTGGTTTCAAGGGCTTATTAAAATTAACCCCCCTACTGGATATTGAAGGAAGAAAGCAGGAGGGCTGTGCAGGTTCCGAAGAGGCAGAGCCCTCGTTCCGCGGCCACCGCTGTCTTTCTACCCACAGCAGACGGGTTAACAAATTAGTCTCCCTTAGAGCGCACTGTTTATGATCATCGCGAACAAATGGATGCAATTGCTTCTTTTGAGATGAAGCAAGTTTGGGGCCCTCAGCAGAAAAAACAAACAAACAAAAA
>NW_022302281.1:0-1514 GCF_002776525.5 Piliocolobus tephrosceles | reverse complement strand
GTTTGGCTAAGATTCCAAAATTGGGGATCCAATGTCTGAAAAAGCCTATTAGACCTAAGAAGGATTGAACTTCTTTTGCATCTTCAGGGGGAAGAAGGTTTCGTATTAGGGCCACACGGTCAGTTGTTAGTGACTGGGTTGTTGGGGTGATTTCAATTCCCAAGTATGTGACAGTTTGGCGAGAAATTTGGGCCTTGTGTTTAGATACCCTATAACCTAGTGAGCCTAAATGGCTGAGGAGAGTTGCAGTGTCTAGAAGAGAGTCTTGTTTGGTAGGGCTACAGATTAGGAGATCATCTACATACTGCAGAACTTTGCTATTAGTGAGAGGGCAGGAGGCAAGGTCTTTCGCTAAGGCCTGACCAAAGAAATGGGGGCTGTTCCAGAACCCTTCTGGGAGGACTGTTCACGTCAGTTGAGTGGAGGTATGTGTGTCTGGGTCCTCCCATGTGAAGGCAAAAAGGAACTGGCAGTCTGTGTGTAGGAGTATGGTAAAGAAGGCATCCTTAAGGTCTAGCACAGTAAAATAAGTAGAATTGGTGGGGATATGGGGCAGAAGGGTGTAAGGGTTGGGAACTACAGGGTGTGTTGGACAGATAGCCTCATTGACTAGCCAAAGATCTTGTACTAACCTACACATTCCGTCTGCCTTTTTGACTGGAAGTATTGGAGTATTACGGGGGAATGGGTGCAGACAAGAGTATGTTGGGTAAGTAGCCGCGTGGTAATTGGCTTTAAACCCTGTAGATGTGTCAGAGAGAGAGAGAATTGGGGGTGCTTTGGGAAACGAGTGGCGTCTTTGAGCTTGACAAGAACTGGTGGGTGGTGGGCCGCTATGACTGGGATGGAAGTGTCCCACACTTGAGGGTGTACAAAAATTGGGAAGATGGGGGGTGGGGATGGCATAGGAGGAACATGTGCGCATGCACAAAGCATGAACAACAGGTCATGAGGGGATTGAAGTGGAGTAGATGAGGTGGTGGGAATGGGTATGGAGGCCCTTAAGGTGCTCAGGATGTCTCGGCCTAATAAGGGGGTAGGGCATAAGGGTATAATGAGGAACGAGTGAGCAAAGTAGTTGTTGGCCAGGCAGCAATTAAGGAGGGGAGTTTTTCGTGGAGTGGATGGCTTTCCATTTACTCCTACTACGGAGATATTGGATGGAAGGCTAGGTCCAGAGAAGGATGGCAAAACAGAATAGGTAGCCCCGCTGTCGGTCAAAAAATTAATTGTCTTATCCGCTACCAGGAGAGTTATCCGTGGCTCGGCGAGGGTGATGGGGGTCCCCGAGTCTCGGCACCTTCAGTTGTCGTCCTCCAGGTGTAGGAGCTGGAAGGAGTTCCCAGGATCCTGGGAAAGGGGGTCACGTCGAGACGTGGCACCTGTTCTCAGGGTGGGCCAATGAGACTTCCAGTGTCCTTCCTGTTGGCAAGCAGGGCAGGAGGTTGCTGGTGGACGAGGGTTAGGACATTTGCTGGCCCAGTGTCCTGACGCCAGCACTTATAGCAAGGCTG
>NW_022302280.1:0-14408 GCF_002776525.5 Piliocolobus tephrosceles | reverse complement strand
CCTCCTGGGTTCAAGCGATTCTCCTGCCTCAGCCTCCCAAGTAGCTGGGACTACAGGCACATGTCACCATGCCCGGCTAATTTTTTTGTATTTTTAATAGAGACAGGGTTTCAGGGTTTCACCATGTTGGCCAGGCTGGTCTTGAACTCCTGATCTCGGGTGATCCGCTGCCTCGGCCTCCCAAAGTGCTGGGATTATAGGTGTCAGCCACCATGCCCGGCTGACCAAAAGTCTTTAGACATAGAAATGTGGTTACTAGAGGTTAACTTTCCAGACCATGGAAGGAATTAGCAATCTAAGGTCTATGTCTGAAAATGACCCCCACTTACGTGGTTAGCAGGAAGGAGCCTTCACTGCATCTGTCCAGAGCTTTCCGAGCAGCTGGCTTCCCTGAGAACTCAACAATGCCTTTTCCTGAGGGCCTTCCTCGATCATCCACAATGACTACAGCCCTCTCTACCTGGCCAAACACAGAAAAGGCTTCCTCCAGCAGTTCGTTTGACACATACTGAGGAAGGTTTCGAACTGTAAGGGATGCACTATGGCAGGCAAAGCGCACACGCAGCTGCTTTCCACGGAGTGGCATATTGTCCAGCTCCACTTTGGCAATCTCCGCTAGGGTTCGTGTTTCCTAGGAAGCAGAGGAAAATTAGAATAACTCAGTTTGACAAAGAATACCTTAGCAGCCATCAACAGTCTAAAACAGTATAGTTCAATAACAAAGTATCTCCCCTGAAAAACAAACAACCATACAAAGAAACAGAAGTGAAAGAACTTAACTGTGTGCTTCAGCTCTTTGGCCACCCTAGTTTGCTTCTGATGGCCTTGCAATAAATCACATGTAATCCTAGAAGTTAATAACACTTAGGTGGTCATCAATTTCATAGGTATTATTCTCCCAAGTGACAACAGATCATCCAGAAAACAAAGACCATTGGCTGGGTATGGTGGCTCACGCCTGTAATCCCAGCATTTTGGGAGGCCGAGGCAGGTGGATAACAAGGTCAGGAGATTGAGACCATCCTGGCTAATACAGTGAAACCTCGTCTCTAGTAAAATACAAATAATTAGCTGGGTGCAGTAGAAAGCACCGGTAGTTCCAGCTACTCCAGAGGCTGAGGCAGGAAAATCGCCTGACCCCGGGAGGTGGAGATTACAGTGAGCCAAGATCACGCCACCGCACTCCAGCCTGGGCTACAGAGTGAAACTCCGCCTCAAAAAAACAAAAACACGCCCAGCACTTTGGGAGGCCGAGACGGGCGGATCACAAGGTCAGGAGACCGAGACCATCCTGGCTAACATGGTGAAACCCCGTCTCTACTAAAAAATACAAAAAACTAGCCGGGCGAGGTGGCGCACGCCTGTAGTCCCAGCTGCTCAGGAGGCTGAGGCAGGAGAATGGCGTGAACCCGGGAGACGGAGCTTGCAGTGAGCCAGGATCCGGCCACTACACTCCAGCCTGGGCGACAGAGCGAGACTCCGTCTCAAAAAAAACAAAAACAAAAACAAAAACACAAAGACTATCCTAAAATCACCCAGAATATTTTAGTTTTTTTTCGAGATGGAGTCTTGCTGTTTCGCCCAGACTGGAATGCAGTGGAGCGATCTCAGCTCACTGCAACCTCTGCCTCCCAGGTTCAGGCGATTCTGCCTCAGCCTCCTGAGCAGGTGGAATTACAGGCGCTTACCACCATGTCCAGTTAATTGTTGTAGTTTTAGTAGAGACAGGGTTTCACCATGTTGGCCAGGCTGGTCTCAAACTCCTGACCTCAAGTGATCCGCCCACCTTGGCCTTCCAAAGTGCTGGGATT
Organism: Piliocolobus tephrosceles; assembly: GCF_002776525.5. Lineage (NCBI taxonomy): Eukaryota > Metazoa > Chordata > Mammalia > Primates > Cercopithecidae > Piliocolobus > Piliocolobus tephrosceles. The sequence goes on along the minus strand of NW_022302280.1, from coordinate 12,597 downwards.
ACAGGCATGAGCCACTGTGCTCAGTCTAATTTTTGCTAGGGATGTACCAGAATCACGTATATCCTCCAAGAAGCCTCTTTGGAACCACGAACCTTGATAGGATCCCCTTCATATTACTAAAGAGAAATCTGATACACAGAGAAAAACGACTTGCCTATATAGTATAGTTAGTGGCAGATTGGAATGAAAACCAGTTCTGACCACCCCACTCAGTGATCCTGCTGTCACATTATTCTCTTCCACTTATGGAGGTAGATAATGTCTAGAAATGTTTTCCTCTCATATACTTTCCCTAAATCGAAACAGATTTTAAAATAATGTCTACACTTACAAATGGTTAAGATGGTAAATTTTATGTTATGTTTGTTTTACCATCACTAATTTTTTTTAAGAGACTGGGTCTCACTCTATCACCCAGGCTGAAGTGCAGTGCTATGAGTATAGCTCACTGTAATCTCGAACTCCTAGGTTCAATCAACCCTCTCATCTTAGCCTAGTTGAGTAGTTAGGACTACAGACACACACCATGTCTGGCTAATTCAACTTAAAAATTTTAAAGATACAAATAAACCAGACACCGTGGTGCGTGTCTACTGTCCCAGCTACTCAGGAGGCTGAGGACAGAGAATTGCTTAAGCTCAGGAATTCAAGTCCAGCCAAGGCAACAGGGTGAGACACCCATCTCTTCATCACGGGGGGACCAAATAGGGGAAGGGTATAGATAAAACAAAATTAACCACAACTTGATAATTACTGAAGCTATACAATGCATATGTGCAGGCTGTTATTCTGTCTACTTCTGTATGTTTGAAATTTCCCAATTAAAACAAAAAAAGTTCCAGCCAGGTGTGGTGGCTCACGTCTGGGTGGATCACCTGAGGTCAGGAGCTCAAGACCAGCCTGGCCAAAATGGTGAAACTCTGTCTCTACCAAAAATACAAAAATTAGCCGGGCGTGGTGGCAGATGCCTGTAATCCCAGCTACTCAGGAGGCTGAGGCAGGAGAATCACTTGAACCCAGGAGGTGGAGGTTGCAGTGAGCTGAGATCCCACTACTGCACGCCAGCCTGGACGACAAGAGTGATACTCCGTCTCAAAAGGGCATACTTTAACTCCAGTATCCTAGGCAAAAAAACCTGTTATCCTTGAAACAAAACCAATGAGGAAAAATTAAAATGTGCCATTTTGGTGGTTGTTTCATCAACAAGCTTTTAATGAACAAATCATCTGAGAATCATTTCCACTGCCTATTTTTGCATATCTATTATTCTTCAGCTTCCCCACCTTTAGAGCACATGCCTCAAAAGCCAACAGTTGCTCACCAAGCGGATAAAGCCAAATCCTTTATCCTTATGAATGAAGACTTCGCCCGCCTTTCCATATTTCTCAAACAGTTTCCTCATTTCTTCCTCGGTGATGTCGGGAGGAAGATTTCCCACAAAAAGACGGCTTCGTTGGGTGAAGGTCTTCTCTCCTGGTTTTCTAAAATTCTTCAGGTCAATAGTCAAGCCTTCATCTGAGAGAAGACACACAGTCACTTAAAAGATTGGGGAAACAGAATTACAGTTGTATCCTCAAAGACCTATAACCATTGCTAGATTACGAAACATTAATTGTTGTAGAGAATGCAAACACCATTTCCCAAGGCAACCTAACCATTTATGAGTATATTGTGCCTTAGAATGTGAAAGCAGTATGCAGAGATCTGCAAGGACATCTGAACAGCTCTATGACAGGCCAGAAGTCAAGCTGGACTAAGCAAGAGAGAGAAAAATATAGGCGCTACTGGCCAAAGAGAAAAATTAAGTAATTCAAGGAAGGAGCCCTATGTTACAAGGGATCAGATTTTTAACATTCAAAACGTATCTTCAGATGAGAATAAACAAACAAAAATAAAATAAAAATAAAAACAAAAACAAAAACAAAACAAAGTAACGGTTCCATTTTCCTAATCTCTCACCAATTTTCATAACCTTAACAGTTCCCATTCTTTCAGGCTGGGGGCAACGGAATGATGAGTTATGAAAGAGCAATTCTTTATAGTAATCTCTGGAAATAAAGTTGGGATGGTTCTAGTCTTAGAGGCACACAATTGGTACTCAAACGGGAACATATACTTAAAGACTTTTCACAATGAGCTGGTACAGGCTCAAGGCTATAAGTACAGTACTCAGTACCAGAGTCCTCCATTTAAGCCTTAAAGACTTTTCTATATTCTTTTTAACTACCAGTCATCTGATGACTACCCCTAAGAACCACGCTGAGGTAAAACATGCAGACATCTGTTTAGCAGTAGAATGTGTCAACACAGCAGAGCAACCTGTACTCAACTGCTGTCATACATGTTTGCTCCTTGGTTTTGGAAAATCAGCCTTTTCCATCATAAGAAGTATTAAGAGGTAAAGAGAAAAAAGAACAAAGGTGTGCCATAAAGGTCTATCTATTCCCTTATAAGCCCGAGAAACTAATCTAAAAACCAAGAAGCCATTCCCGGAGGGAATCTATTTCTACTCCATCACCTAGCATATACACACTTTGGCTGCTGGCCTGTTGCCCATTTGCAGGTATTGGTGGTGGTGGCGGCTGCTGCTGTTGCTGCTGGTGGTGCTGCTGCTGGTGGTGGTGTTGATGATGCTTTCTTGGAGTATGGTTTTGCTTCTCCAAGTTAAAAGTTTTATTACTCTGCATTTTTGCACCCTACAAAGAAAAAGTAGACTAATAAATTAATTCAGTACTAATAACACAATCAGCCACCTTCCTGATGACTTATACGTAATTCATCACCTTTGGTGCTCTGGCTTTTGCCAGAGGCAAACAACTGGTTACTTTGAACAACTATGACAAAAAACAACAATTCAAAAATCTATCAGTGTTGTATATGGAAACTATGTTTAAAAAAAAAAAATCTTGCGTTCTGGAGGTTACAAAATATAGTAAAAATCAAAAAAGGAAAAAATAAAGAAAAAGGCCGGGTGCAGTGGCTCATGCCTATAATCCCAACACTTTGGGAGGCGGAGGTGGGAGGACTACTTGAGTCCAGGAGTTTGAGATCAGCCTGGGCAACATGGCTCATCTCTACCAAAAAAATACAAAAATTAGCTGGGTGTGGTGGCACACGCCTGTGGTTCCAGGTACTTGGGAGGCTGAGGTGGGAGGATCACTGGAGCCCAGGGATTCAAGACCAGCCTAGACAATACCACGAGACCTCATCTCTACAAAAACATTTAAAAATGACCCAGGCAGGCTGGGTGCGTGGCTCAAGCCTGTAATCCTAGCACTTTGGGAGGCCGAGGTGGGTGGATCACCAGGTCAGGGATTTGAGACAAGCCTGGCCAACATGGTGAAACCACATCTATACTAAAAATACAACAACGAGCCAGGCATGATAGCAGGTGCCTGTAATCCCAGCTACTTGGGAGGCTGAGTGAGACAGGAGAATCGCTTGAACCTGGGAGGCAGAGGTTGCAGTGAGCTGAGATCGCACCACTGTACTCCAGCCTGGTACAGAGTGAGACTCTGTCTCCAAAAAACAAAACAAAACAAAAAAACACTACCCAGGCATAGTGGCACCGTAGTCCCAGCTACTCAGGAGGCTGGAGCTGGAGGATCACTTGAGCCCAGGAGTTAGAGGCTGTAACAAGCCACGACTGTACCACTGCACTCCAGCCTGGGCAACCGAGCAAGACCCTATCTGAAAAAAATAAAAAATAAAAACAAAAATCTAAAAACAACCAGGCATTAGCAGTTATACTGCACATAAAAACTAAATGAGTACTGGATGAGGACAGTTTGTACTAGAATGGCTTAAGGAACTTCCCAGTTCAATACTATACCTTAATAGAAAACTACTTTTCCAAAAGAATCTACTCTTAAAAACTGGCCCCATCACACATTCAGGCACACTATAAAAACAAAATGATTGAAATAGATTCTGGTTATCACAAGGACAAAGACTAGTAAAGTCTTATCTTCTCTGGCACCTACCAATCCTAGCCCACAGTACATACTGTGTAAGTAACAGTGGTACAAGTATGGGCTGTGAGGTTACGCATCCTTAGGTTTGAATTGTGTTTCTCAATTGTGTACTACTTACTAGTAAATTATTCTGTACCTGTTTCTTCAGCTGTTCTAAAGGGGATGATAATACCGCTCTCAAAGAGGCTATAAGAATAAACATGTGAAAATGCTGGCTCACTACTGGCATACGGTACACACTCTAAACATTTATTAATCACAACGGAAAGACAAATGACTACTAAAGCAATAAAAGCAAACATAAAGACAGGCCAGGCGAGACAGCTCACGCCTGTAATCCCAGCACTTCGAGGGCCGAGGCCAGTGGATCAGCTGAGGTCAGGAGTGCAAGAACAGCCTCACCAACAGGGTGAAACCCTACCTCTACTAAAAATACAAAAATTAGTGGGGCATGGTGGCACATGCCCGTAATCCCAGTTACTCAGGAGGCTGAGGCAGGAGAATCACTTGAACCTGGGAGATGGAGGTTGCACTGAGCCGAGATTGTGCCACTGCACTCCAGCCTGGGCACAAGAGCGAACCTGTTTCAAACAAAAACAAAAACAAAAACAAACAAACATAAATAAATAAATAAAAGGAGAAAAGATAAACAGGATGGGCACAGTGGCTCACCCAGCAATTTGGGAGGTCTAGATGGGAGGACTGCTTGGGCCCAGTAGTTAGAGACCAGCCTGGGCAACATAGTGACCCCATCTCTACAAAAAATATGTATAAAAAAATTAGGTATGATAGCACACTCATGTAGTCCCAGCTACTTGAGAGGCTGAGGCTGCAGTGAGCTGTGATCATGCCATTGTATTCCAGCCTGGGCAGGGAGAACGAGATCCTATCTCAAGAAAAATAAAAAAATAAAAATAATAAAAATAATAAATTCTATCATTTAAAAATCAACATAAGATTAAAAAGAAAACAAGTGTTCTGTGCTCCCAAATGTTGAAATAAAAAAAAAAAAAAAAACAAACAAGGCCAGCATGGTGGCTCAGGCCTGTAATCCCAGCACTTTGGGAGGCTGATGTGGGAAGATGGCTTGAACCCAGGAGACCAGCATGGGCAACATAGCAAGACTCGGTCTCTATTTAAAACAAAACAAAACAAAACAAAAAGGTAGGGGGGAGGGGAGGCCAGGTGCAGTGGCTCATGCCTGTAGTCCCAGCTATTTGGGAGGCTGAGGCTGGACAATCACTTGAGCCCAGGAAGAGGAGGTTGCAGTGAGGCAAATCGTAACACTGCACTCCAGCCTAGGTAACAAAATGAGACCCTATCTCAAAAAAATGAATAGGCTGGGCACGGCGGTTCATGCCTGTAATCCCTGTACTTTGGGGGGTTGAGGCAGACCAGATCACCTGAGGTCAGGAGTTTGAGACCAGCCTGGCCAACATGGTGAAACCCTGTCTCTACCAAAAACACAAAAAATTAGCCAGGTGTGGTAGTGTGCACCTGTAGTCCCAGCTACTTGGGAGGCCGAGGCAGGAGAATTGCTTGAACCCCGGAGGCCGAGATTGCAGTGAGCAGAGATGCTGCCATTGCACTCCAGCCTGCGCAGCAGAGTGAGACTTGGTCTCAAAAATAAACAGGCCGGGCGCGGTGGCTCACGCCTGTAATCCTAGCACTTTGGGAGGCCAAGGTAGGCGGATCACCCGAGGTCAGGAATTCAAGACCAGCCTGACCAACATGGAGAAACCCCGTCTCTACTACAAATACAAAAATTAGCCAGGCGTGGTGGCACATGCCTATAATCCCAGCTATCCGGCAGGATGAGGCAGGAGAATCGCTTGAGCCTGGGAGGCAGAGGTTGCAGTGGACCGAGATCATGGCCACTGCACTCCAGCCTGGGCAACAGGAGCGAAACTCCGTCTCAAAATAAATAAATAAAAATAAATAAATAAATAAAAATAAAGAAAGAAAAAAACAAGATTATTGGTATAATCCAGACTGAATTCAAAAGTGGAGCTTTAAAATGAAAATTTTCAAATTGATCAGGTTAACAAACTGAGGACAGTCTTCCTTATTCAAGGACGGTTCTCCAGGAATTAAAAGGACATCAAACCTAAATCCATTCCCTCAAACACAAGACGCTCTAGTAATAATTTAGCTGAAGAAAAGATGCAGAAAAGGACTTTTATGAGCATCGTATTAATACTATATGCTTCCTTTGAAATAGGAGAAAATTGGCTGGCTGCGGTGGCTCACACCTATAATCCCAGCACTTTGGGAGGCTGAGGCAGGCGGATCACAAAGATCAAGAGCTCGAGACTAGCCTGGCCAACATGGTGAAACCTCATCTCTACTAAAAATACAAAAATTAGCCAGGCGTGGCGGCGGGCGCCTGTAGTCCCAGCTACTCAGGAGGCTGAGGCAAGATAATTGCTTGAACCCAGGAGGTGAAGGTTGCAGTGAGCTGAGATCGCGCCACTGCACTCCAGCTTGGGCAGCAGAGCAAGACTCCACCTCAAAAAATAAACAAATAAATAAAAATAAAGAAAATTAGGTAGGATACAGCGGCTCACGCCTGTAATCGCAGCACTTTGGGAGGCGGAAGTGGGTGGATCATTTTGAGGTCAGGAGTTCAAGACCAGCCTTGCTAACATAGTGAAACCCCATTTCTCCTAAAAATACAAAAATTAGGCCGGGCACAGTGGCTCATGCTTGTAATCCCAGCACTTTGGGAGGCCGAGGTGAGCGGATCATGAGGTCAGGAAGTTTGAGACCAGCCTGGCCAACACAATGAAATCCCGTCTCTACTAAAAATACAAAAATTAGCTGGGAGTGGTGGTGGGCGCCTGTAATCCCAGCTACTGGAGAGGCTGACGCAGGAGAATCACTTGAACCCGGGAGGCGGAGGTTGCAGTGAGCTGAGATCGCCCCACTGCACTCCTGCCTGGGCGACAGACCTAGACTCCATCTCAAAAATAAAAATAAAATAAATAAATAAATTAGCCAGGCATGGCGGTGTGCACCTGTAATCCCAGCTACTTGGGAGGCTGAAGTGGGAGGACCACTTGAACCCGGGAGAGAAAGACTGCAGTGAGCCGAGATCACACCACTGCACTCCAGCCTGGGCGACAGATTGAGACTATCTCAAAAACAAAACAAAATAAAACAAAACAAAACACAAAAAACAAAAAATAAAATTGGCTGGGCGTGGTGGCTCACACCAGTAATCCCAACACTTTGGGAGGCCGAGGGTGGACTGCTTGAGGTCAGGAATTCAAGACCAGCCTGACCAACATGGTGAAACCCCGTCTCTACCAAAAACACAAAAATTAGCTGGGCATGGTGGTGGGCATCTGTAATCCCAGCTACTCAGGAGGCTGAGGCAGGAGCATCACTTGAACCTGAGGGGCGGAGATTGCAGTAGGCCAAGATGGTGCCACTGCACTCCAGCCTGGGCAACAGAGTCTGTCTCAAAACATAATAAACACAGAAAACTATATTTCTCAGATGAAAGAAAGGTGACACAGGCTTGATAACTACTGATTTTGACGATGAGTATGTATGGGAATACTTTCATGTGTATAAAAACATTCCTAATCCATTTTATGTCACATCCCACCAAAACTGAAAACATCAATGCAATTACCAAATTCTGTATCCAAAAGTTTAGTAAGACAACAGTTAACAAGAGCTATCAAGATGTTCATTCATAGTCTTTAATTCGGAAATTCTACTCCTGGAAATTTATCCTAATAATTTTAAAATTGAAAACTACACTCGTGAAAATGTTCATTGTAATGGCCTTTATGGTAACAAAATAATAAAAATGACTTAAATTTCCAAAATTAGGGGAAAGGTTTTCATGAAATTATGGTACATCTATACAATAGAATATTCACAGCATTAAAAATCATGAAGACCACATAAACACGAGTATGTCTGATACTCTAACGGGGAAAGGGTTTTTTTTTATTTTAAAGATGTGAATATAGACCAGGAACAGAAGGTAGGCAAAAATGAAAACTGCATTGCTTGTAGGTTATTGATAATTTTTCAATTCACGATTTCATTCAAAAAATATTCAGTGAATGCCTACCATTTGCTAGGCACTATTCCAGATGGTTAGAGTGGATCAGTGAACAAAGCAGATTCTTGCCTACAGAGCTTACTTCTAGTGAGAGACAATATATATAAGTAAATTATATAGTACTTAAGAATAGGTAAGTGCTACGGGAAAATAAAACGGAGGAGGAAGGTAAAGTGGATAGGGAGTAGAAGGAGGCAGATGGTAATAAACCTCACAATACTTGACATTTCACATTTAAAGATTTAAATTTTCACATTTATATCATTTAATCAATTTTATGTTTCTTATTAATGTTATAAGATATCAAAAATTACAATTTAAAATTCTATTTAAAAATTTTAAAACAGAAATTACAATCAGATACTTATTACAAAATGTATTAATATAGAAAATTTAGAAAAACCAAAATAAATAAAAATACAAATATAAAAATCCACAGACCTGCCACTAAAAATAGTCACTGTTAACATGTTGGTATGTCCTTCTAATCATTAATTTAGGTATTTGAATGAGGTATGATAAAAACTATTCTGTAACCTGTTTCTTCCACTTTATGATGTATCATAAACAGTTTTCACGTCATTAAATCTTTTACGTTAACGGACACAGCATTCAGTTGTCAACCAAGTCCCTATTGTGTTGGACACCTGGGTTGCTTCTTATTTTTCACCATCATAATCAATGCTCATAGCTAAATCTTTGGACATATCCATGATTAAATATCCCTCCCACAATTTTCCATTCTTGCTTATTTAGACATACGTTATCATTTCGGTAACTGATAATGCACCCTTGTATATTCAGAGTTTCCAAATTTCTGCTAACGTCAACATAATTGTAATTTTTAATGACTATATAAAGTTCCCCAGGATGTACTAATTTAATTTACTGAACTACATACACCCTACTATAAGACATTTAGGTTGTTGTTTTTGGCTTTTCCTATTACAATGCTGCAGTGAATGTCTTCTGGCTTTCAGTTTTATTTCCATTTAATTATTTCCATAGGATAAAATTCTTAAAAATAGAATCTGCCCTGTGACCCCTGCCACATAGTGCAACATCGTTTTCTCAAAAAGTTGTAAGGATGTTAAATGCCACAAGCAGGTGTAGCAGTTTCATGGCAAATGAGATACGTTTAAAAAAAAAAAAAAAAAAAAGGAAATAGTGTTTTAAAAAATAAGATACAAAAGCAGGAAGTTAAAACATACAAAATCTAAAGTCCACCCTGGAAACAGCTGGGGATGGGGTAAGGTGGGCATCAGAATCAAATCTTTTCCTATTTGGGTTCCAGGTGTTAAACATCTCTCTTCCCCTGGCCCCGGAGAGGCCCAAGATGGAATGCACTAGTGAAGACTGTCATACTGTGTAAAGCACCTAGAACAGTGCCTACCAAGTAGCAAGTAGCTCGAGAAGTATTTCTTCCTATCACCTACTTCTCATGACCACCAATATAATTTGGAAATATGTGCAGAGCCCTCTTCAGAGTAATACATTCACTGTCGCCTAAATACTGGGCCTCTGAAGTGAACACAGCGCAAACATCAGCAGCAACGATTTCTATCTACTTATGTGTTCCTGAGACTAATAATCCTGATGAAGAATTTTGAGAGAAAATACGTATTGCTGGTTGAGAAAGACTAACTACTGGGCATGTTACAATTGAACAAATGTTCAGGTACAGGACCAAACACTGTATCACACATATCTGAAATCTAAATCTGGTATAAATTTACGAGACTGAGATGGCCGCCTGGATGGCCAGCCTGAAAGCTGCAAAATGAACTAAGGTCCTTTGCTAAGACTTTCTTAGGATTTTTCATTTAATAACAAGGAAGGTGGACAAAGACACAGTATAAATACAGCCAGGCCCCCCCCCCCCACTAGAGTTGCCAGATTTAGCAAATAAAACACACAACCCACAATTAAATTTGAATTTCAAATTTAATTGAAACTATGCAACGTATACTTAAAAATAATTGGTTGTGGATGTGAAATTCTAATTCAACTGGGTGCCCCGTGTTTTGTCTGGCAACCCCATCCCTTACACCTACCTCAACTTCGATTAAAGACAGCAAAGTGCCTCCCAGTTCTCTCTAATCTCGACTTCTCTGTTAAAAACACAAAGAAACGTGTCAGGTTATGATAAGAGTTTCTCAATCTGGAAAATAAAATACTCGATGCGAAATCCATAAATTTAAGTTTCATTTTAAAAAGTGATGCTATATAAATGCGTCAAGGAGCCAGGCGGTAAGACTAGAAAAAGGGCATACAGAAATCAGACTACGAAAGCGGTGGGCTCTGGATATGCAGAGGAACTTTCCAACTAAGAGTTTTGACAAAGAAATATCGCTCGAGGGGCCCCATTTGCCCATTCTGAATTAATGGCCTCGCGGGGCCGAGAGGAGGAGCGCCTGACAAAGCGCCTCCTCCTCCAACCAACCACGACTTCAGCGATCTCTCATAATAGACCCCACACCCTAGGGCCCAGGGCGGCTCAGAGGCCTGCAACTTACACTGACACGGGTAAGATTCGGAGATGAGTTGCAGAAAGAAACGCGGCGGGAACGAAAACGGGGAAAGCCCGATGCGAAGCGAGTTAAGAGAGGTGGGCCCCCGCGGGTGGGCTGAGAAGGTAGTGTGGCGGCGGAGACAAGGCCTCAAGGGGCCTCGGAACCGCCATCCTCCCTCCAAACCTAGCTTCGCCCTAGCCTCTTCTTTCGCTGATCGTTCCAAGAAATCCCACTACCCTCCCAAACAAGAACCAAGACGTCCCAAAACTCACCCTCTACCGACTGGTCTCTCCTCGGAGTAACGGCGACGCTACACGGCCTCTCCCGTCCCGAGAAAAGAGCGCGCGACCGCCGGAAACGAGACGACGGAGCTCGGTGCCTCCCAAGGGGTACAAAGTGGCGTTCTCGATTGGTTAGCTGAACTGCCAATCAAGGTTTATCTCCCGAGGCGGAATCATTTTTCCGCCATTTCTTAGATTCTATTGGCTGCCGAATGCCAAAGGCTTGCGTTCGTGTGAACGACAGATGGGGACAAAGAGCGAGGCTCTGTACCTAATGGGCATGTGCAAGCGGCCTGGCGCGTGAGACGGAAAAGGAAAGGGGGAGGGGGAAAAGGAAAAGGAGAGGAGCTGGGGCTGGGGGTCGGAAGGAGAGACATAAACGAACTAACTGAAAGACTCAAAGACTAAGTGGTGGGAGGGGGAAAGGAGAAGAGAAAATGGGAGAGGAAAGTGGAAAGAGGGAGAGGAAGGGGAGAAAATGCGCGCGTAGGCGTGCTCGGAGCAGTCTTGCACTGCGCCTGTGCAAGAAGCAAGAGTAACAATGTCATTGTATTCAATGTAATAGATTTGGCCTTTTCCTACTGAAAAAGTGCCCCGCCATGTTTCTTTTTTCACACTCCCTTTTTAGGGCTTGCATCCTGACACCACATACTTAATCAGATTTCTAGGTGCTTCTCCTGTTGCTGGGGCTACTCGGGAAACGCAAATGAAATAGTCAACTCTTTGGTCATGGTTACAAACGGGGTGGGGGAGGAGGGGGTGCATTACACCTTAGTCTCTGCGTGATTACACAGAATTGTAACCAGCACCCTCATTTCCATGGTAACCAGAAAACCTAGCAGTCCAAACATCGCTATTGTTCCTATGATTTACAGAGAGATTCAACAGGTGTCATCATTGCCATGGATATATTGTAGGCCTCTAGATCAGACTGTATATTCCGTAGGAGGCCTATCAGTAACTAACCTTCATTGTTTCAGTAATGCCTAACTCGCCCTGCCCCAGTGGTTAACCAAGGACTACAAGGATGAATTGTTAAGTATTTGTTGTTAATTCCCATGAATTAATTCACACTCAGGGTTGCAGGGTATCCCAATGCGCACCACCTTATGTGGGAACGCAATGATCTAGACTTGGGCTGTTCAATAGAACTGTCTGCAAAGATGGAAGGGTCCTATGTCTGCTGTATTCAATATGGCAGCTACTAACTAACTATAAGTGGCCATTGAAATAGAACTAATGCAACTGAGGACCTGAATTTTTAATTCTAGCTGGGTGCAGTGCTCATGCCTGTAATCCCAGCACTTTGAGAGGCCGAGATGGGAGGATCGCTTAAGCCCAGGAGTTCGAGACCAGCCTGGGTAACATGGCGAAAAACCATCTCCAAAAAAAAAAAAAAAAAAAAAGCAAAAATTAGCCTGTCATGGTGGAGCGTCCCTGTAGTCCCACCTACTCGGGAGGTTAAGGTTAAGGTGGGAGGATAGCTTGAGCTCGCTCGGGAAGCAGAGGCTGCAATGAGTAGAGATCGCGCCACTGCACTCCAGACTGAGTGACATTGTGAGACCTCGTCTCAGTTTAAAAAGAAGAAGAAAACTAATACCTACTCATGGAAAAAACAACAACAACAACAAAAATACCCAACAGTATAAAGAGAAAAGTCTCCCCCTCTATTCATTCTCTAGAGATAGCAATTATGACCACTTTCTTGCATTTCTATTTTCTATGTATGTACTGTTTATATTTATTTA
>NW_022302278.1:0-4787 GCF_002776525.5 Piliocolobus tephrosceles | reverse complement strand
CGTTCCTTCTGGAGGCTCCAGAGGAGAACTCATTCCTTGCAGCTTCTAGAGGGGCCCACATTCCTTGGCTTGTGGCCCCTTCCAGCAACAGCATCACTCTAATCTCTGCTGCCATCACCACAGTTTCCCTGACTCAGACCCTCCTGCCTCCTTCTTTTATTTTTTTTTTATTTTTTATTTTTTTTTGAGACGGAGTCTCGCTCTGTCACCCAGGCTGGAGTGCAGTGGCCGGATCTCAGCTCACTGCAGGCTCCGCCTCCCGGGTTTACGCCATTCTCTCGCCTCAGCCTCCCGAGTAGCTGGGACTACAGGCGCCTGCCACCACGCCCGGCTAGTTTTTTGTATTTTTTTTAGTAGAGACGGGGTTTCACCGTGTTAGCCAGGATGGTCTCGATCTCCTGACCTCGTGATCCGCCCGTCTCGGCCTCCCAAAGTGCTGGGATTACAGGCTTGAGCCACCGCGCCCGGCCTGCCTCCTTCTTATAAAGAACTTTGTATTACCGGAAAGTAGTCCCAATCCAGACCCCAAGACAGGGTTCTTGGATTTTGCCCAAGAAAGAATTCAAGGTGATCTATAAAGTGAAAGCAAGTTTATTAAGAAAGCAAAGGATTAAAACAATGGCTACTCCATAGGCAGAGCAGTCCCAAAGGCTGCTGGTTGCCCATTTTTATGGTTATTTCTTGATTATATGTTAAACAAGGGGTGGATTATTCATGAGTTTTGGGGGTAAAGGGTGGGCAATTCCCTGAACTGAGGGTTCCTCCCTTTTTTAGACCATATAGGGTAATTTCCAGGCATTGCCATGGCATCCGTAAACTGTCGTGACGCTGGTGGGAGTGTCTTTTAGCATGCTAATATATTATAATTAGTGTATAATGAGCAGTGAGGACAACCAGAGGTCATTCTTGTCATCATCTTGGTTTTGATGCGGTTTGACTGGCTTCTTTACTGCCAACTGTTTTATCAGCAAGGTCTTTATGACCTGTATCTTGTACTGACCTCCTGTCTGATCCTGTAACTTAGAATGCCTAACTTACTAGGAATATGGCTCAGCAGATCTCAGCCTTATTTTACGCAGCCCCTATTCAAGATGGAGTTGCTCTGGTTCAAATGCCTCTGATACTTGTTACATTGGGCCCATCTGGCTAATCTAGCATAATCTCCCCATCTCAAGATCATTAACTTAATCACAGTTGCAAGTCTCCTTTTCTGTGTAAGGCAACATATTCACAGGTTTGGGGGACTAGTCATCTTTGTGATCATCTTTGGGAGACCATTGTTCTGCCTACCACAGAGGGTTGATCTCATTTTAAGAAAGAAATCCCTTTTGGTTGGAGTCATAAAGGGAGGATTCAATGGCAGAGGACCCACTGAGATGGGCCTTCCGGGCTGGATTGGATTCTGTAAGAAGGATGTGGGAGGGGAGAGCCCTCCAGATGAGGGACAGGTGATACACAAAGCCTGGGAGATGGGAAAGTAGGGGGCAGGTGCAGGGAACTGTGGGCCATTCAGTCTGACCATAGCACAGGGAGAGCAGCACGGGGGACCACTAGGGGCCAGGCCAGGGCCCACCCCCACTCTCTTTACGAAGCAGAGATCCAATATGCCTAACCCTGAGTTAGGGAAAGTGACTTCACCTCTCCGTGCCTCAGCTTCCTCATCTGTAAAATGAACAGTATCCACCTTACTGAGAACAGAATTAGTTAATGTGTGGAAAGAATGTGAACAGTGCCTGGAGCAGAGTAGATTGCCTGTAAGTAATTACTTTAATTTAAGAATATGAAACTGATCCTAGCACTTTGGCAGGCCGAGGTGGGCGGATCACAAGGTCAGGAAATCAAGACCATCCTGGTTAACCCAGTGAAACCCTGTCTCTACTAAAAATACAAAAATTAGCCAGGCTTGGTTGCGGGCTCTTGTAGTCCCAGCTACTCAGGAGGCTAAGGCAGAAGAATGGCGTGAACCCAGGAGGCGGAGCTTGCAGTGAGCCAAGATGGAGCCACTGCACTCCAGCCTGGGTGACAGAGCAAGACTCCGTCTCAAAAAAAAAAAAAGAATGTGAAATTGACTTCGTGAGGGTAGAATTATAGCCCAAGCCAGGGTGGGCAGGAGATGGAATGAAATCTCCTCTTCTGTCTACTTCAGATCTCTTAGGTTCTTCAAAGGCTTTGTCAAATTCCATCTCCTGAAGGATCAACATCAGAATGTTAGTGATTGTCTTGTAAATCAATGAAAATGACCGAGACAAGTCTCAATCATTTTAGGAGGTTTATTTGCCAAAGTTAAGGACACGTGTCTGAGAGGCAAGTCTTTGCCCTTCTCTAAAGATGATTTTGAGGCCTTGGATATTTAAAGGAGAAAGGGTGGATATTGGAAGAAGAGGAAGAAATGTTTTTAACGTGTGGGTGGATAAGAGACAAACAGTTGCATCCTTTTGAGTCTTTGATCAGTCTTTCACTGAAAACACAATTTTCTTGTGAGGCAACATAGAGGAATAGTCACTTATGTGTTCATCTAGCTCAGTGAATCTGCATTTTTACATAAGATAACATAAACATAGTGGAGAGGGAGCACTTAGATATGCATTTGTCTCAGGGGAGCAGAGGGATGACTTTGAGTTCTGTCCTTTGTCCTGTACTTGTAAAGATAAGCTATCAGCCAGGGGTCGTGGCTCACACCTGTAATCCCAACACTTTGGGAGGCCAAGGTGGGTGGATCACCTGAGGTCAGGAGTTTGAGACCAGCCTGACCAACATGGAACCCTATCTCTACTAAAAATACAAAAAATTAGCCGGGCGTGGTGGCAGGCACCTGTAGTCCCAGCTACTTGGGAAACTGAGACAGGAGAATTGCTTGAACCTGGGAGGTGGACGTTGCAGTGAGCTAAGATCACGCCACTGCACTCCAGCCTGGGCGACAGAGTGAAACCCCATCTCAAAACAATAAAGAACAATGGGAAAAGAAAAACAAAGATGAGCTATAAATTTACATTGTTGCTAGGGAGAAATTCAACAGAACTGTTTTAGGGTAAAGATCTTTGGGGCCCACAAGGAATTTCCTTATGGGCCAATTGTGAGGGAAGTATGTAGATTTTTATCTTTATAGTTATTTTATTTATGAACCATGAGAGGCCGGTTTGAGGGACCCAGTTCCCAGGACTCTTCCCTTTGGTTTAGTGAGTTTGTGGTCCCAAGATGTATTTTCCTTTCACAGTCTCTAAGTGGTAAGATTCATTTTCTTCTAGGCAATTTATGTCTTCTTCCTCCCTCCCTCCCTTCCTTCTTTCTTTCCTTCTTCTTTCTCTTCTTCTCTCCTTCTCCCCTTCTTCCCCTCCCACTCCTTCTTTCTTCTGGTATACTGTATTAGCTATCTATGCTGTGTAACAAATTGTCCCAAAACTTAGTGGCTCAAAATGATAACATTTATTATATCATAATTTCTATAGGTCAGCAATTCAGTATGGCTTAGCTGGGTTCTCTGCTCCAAGGTTTCTCATAATCAAGGTATTGGTAGAGCCATAGTCATGCTAAGGCTCGACCAGGGGAGGTGCCACTTCCAAGCCCACTCATATGGCTGTTGGTAGGATTCAGGGCCTTGTAGGGTGTTGGAACCTCAGTTCCTCCATGGCTGTTGGCTGGAAGCCTCCCTCAGTTTCCTGACATGTTGGCCTCTCCATGCCACAAAATGGCAGCTTGCTTCATCAAGGTGAGCAAGCTAAGAAGGCAAGAGACAGGCAGAGAGAGAGATAGAGAGAGAATTCTATTGTAACCTTATGACAGAAGTGATATTCCAGCACTCTTACCATTTTCCATTGGTTAGAAGGAAGTCAGTAGGTCCAGCCCATACTCAAGGGGAGAGAATTACACAAGGGCATGAACAGCAGAGATGGGAATTATTGGGGACCATCTGAAAAATACTTTTCCTGTATTTTCCTAATTCTTTATAATGAATACATATAACTCTTAATATAAAGACAAATATTCAATGCAAAGATAAAAATAGAAAATGTAATCCCAGGCCAGGTACTGTGACTCATGCCTGTAATCCCAGCACTTTGGGAGGCCAAGGTGGTGGATCACTTGAGTCTAGGGGTTCAAGACAGGCATGAGCCACAGTGCCTGGCCTATTTTTTTTTTTTTTTTTTTTTTTATGACAGGTTCTCACTCTGTTGCCCAGGATGGAGTGCAGATGTTGTGGAGTGCAGAATCATGGCTCACTGCATCCTTGACCCCTGGACTCAAGTGATCCTCCTTCCTCAGCATTTTGAGTATCCATGACTACAGGCACAAGCCACCATGCCCGCTAATTGTTTTATTTTTTGTAGAGACAGGATCTCCCTATGTTGCCCAGGCTGGTCTCAAACTCCTGGGTGCAAACAATCCTCCTGCCTTGGCCTCCCAAAGAGCTGGGATTATAGTCATGAGCCACCATGCTTGGCCAAATACTTTTAAAAGTATAGGCCAGGCACATAAAAGTTTAGGCCAGGCACAGTGGCTCATTTGGAAGCCACTTTGGAAGACTGAGGCAGAAGGATCACTTGAGGTCGGGAGTTTGAGACCAGACTGGGTAACATAGCAAGACTCTGTCTCTACAAAAAACTTTGAAAAGTAGCTGGCTGTGGTGGCATTCACCTGTATTCCCTGACACTTGGGAGGTTGAGACAGGAGGACCACTGGAGCATAGGAGGTCAAAGCTGCAGTGAGCTGTGATCACGTCACTGTACTCTAACCTGGGTGACAGAGGGAGACCCTGTCTCGAAGGAAAAATAAATAAATAAGTTAAAAAA
>NW_022302277.1:0-1464 GCF_002776525.5 Piliocolobus tephrosceles | reverse complement strand
TACTATGAATATATTACAAATTTACATTTTATACATGCATAAACGTGTATATAATGTGCATATGTGCAAATATGTAAATAATTGTATATGTAATACTGATAGATCACAGCATCCCCAGGACTCCAAATTCTTCTAACACGCCCTCCCCGCCAGAGGTGATTTTTCTGCACATCGATGTTCTCGCACTGGGACTCAGAGAGTCTGGGTTTCAGAAACCCCCACCCTGCGGAGCCTATGGATTCATTCCCCGCATGCTCATTCCTGCACGCAGGACCGCCAAGGCAATGGGCGGGGTACCACAGCCGAGCCTTGTCTCCCTGCAGGTGTTCGGCTTCCTGAACCTGGTGCTCTGGGTCGGCAACCTGTGGTTCGTGTTTAAGGAGACAGGCTGGGCCGCCCCGTTCCTGCGCGCGCCTCCCGGCGCCCCCGAGAAACAACCGGCACCCGGGGACGCCTACGGAGATGCGGGCTACGGGCAGGGCCCCGGCGGGTACGGGCCCCAGGATTCCTACGGGCCTCAGGGCGGCTACCAGCCTGACTATGGTCAACCAGCCGGCGGCGGTGGCGGTGGGTACGGGCCTCAGGGCGACTATGGGCAGCAAGGCTACGGCCCCCAGGGTGCACCCACCTCCTTCTCCAATCAGATGTAGTCTGGTGAGTGACCGGCGAGCGGTGCAGCCAAGGAGGGTACAAGAAACGAGACGAGCGGTTCAGTGAACCAATAAGAGTCAGGGGTAAAGAGTACGTAAGGCGTTTACTGGGGCAAGTAAGGACTGAAGTTTGAAGGAGGCAATCAAGAGGCAGAGCTACCTGCTAAGAGCTGAAAAACTAGCCAATGAATGGAGAAAAGAAGAATGGTGCTTCAAGATGGACAGAATGAAGAGCCAATAGGAGGGAGGTAGAAGTGCAACTCCGGGGAAAGGCGGGGGGAGAGAAGCAGAGCAACCAATAAAGGGAGGGAATATCGGGGACTTGCGCAATGGCAAGTCAGCGGAGCGCAAGTGTCACAGAAGCGACGAGGAGGTGGGTCTTAGAAGTGACTGATAAGCCAATAGGTGATAAGGCCAATAGATGGTGAGGGTAAATGGGCGTGGATCTTGAAGGTCAGACGAGCTCACCAATCCGGGAGGAGGGGATACATCTGCCGCCTCTCCCCAACGCTCGAGGGGAGGGAAGTAGTGTGGAACTTCAAAGGAGGAAGAGGGACGGCGTGGGGTCCTGGAAAGGCTTGCCAGCCTTCTTGCTGGGCCTTAAAAGAGAAGTGAGAGTCGGGCTCGGTGGCTCACCCCTGTAATCCCAGCACTTTAGGAGACCGAGGCGGGCGGATCGCTTGAGCCCAGGAGTTCGAGACCAGTTTGGGCAACATGATGAAACCTCGCCTCTACAAAAAATACAAAAATTAGCTGGGCGTGGTGGCGTGCATCTGTCCCATCTACTTGGGAGGTTGAAGTGGAAGGATCACTT
>NW_022302276.1:0-2983 GCF_002776525.5 Piliocolobus tephrosceles | reverse complement strand
GTGTATAAGAATGCTTGTGATTTTTGCACATTAATTTTGTATCCTGATACTTTGCTGAAGTTGCTTATCAGCTTAAGGAGATTTTGGGCTGAGACGATGGGGTTTTCTAAATATACAATCATGTCATCTGCAAACAGGGACAATTTGACTTCTTCTTTTCCTAACTGAATACCCTTGATTTCTTTCTCTTGCCTGATTGCCCTAGCCAGAACTTCCAACACTATGTTGAATAGGAGTGATGAGAGAGGGCATCCCTGTCTTGTGCCAGTTTTCAAAGGGAATTTTTCCAGTTTTTGCCCGTTCAGTATGATATTAGCTGTGGGTTTGTCATAAATAGCTCTTATTATTTTGAGGTACGTTCCATCAATACCGAATTTGTTGAGCGTTTTTAGCATGAAGGGCTGTTGAATTTTGTCAAAAGCCTTTTCTGCATCTATTGAGATAATCATGTGGTTCTTGTCTTTGGTTCTGTTGATATGCTGGATTACGTTGATTGATTTGCGAATGTTGAACCAGCCTTGCATCCCAGGGATGAAGCCCACTTGATCATGGTGGGTAAGCTTTTTGATGTGCTGCTGAATCCGGTTTGCCAGTATTTTATTGAGGATTTTTGCATCGATGTTCATCAGAGAGATTGGTCTAAAATTCTCTTTTTTTGTTGTGTCTCTGCCAGGCTTTGGTATCAGGATGATGTTGGCCTCATAAAATGAGTTAGGGAGGATTCCCTCTTTTTCTATGGATTGGAATAGTTTCAGAAGGAATGGTACCAGCTCCTCCTTGTACCTCTGGTAGAATTCAGCTGTGAATCCATCTGGTCCTGGGCTTTTTTTGGTGGGTAGGCTATTAATTGTTGCCTCAATTTCAGAGGCTGCTGTTGGTCGATTCAGGGATTCAACTTCTTCCTGGTTTAGTCTTGGAAGAGTGTACGTGTCCAGGAAATGATCCATTTCTTCTAGATTTTCTAGTTGATTTGCGTAGAGGTGTTCATAATATTCTCTGACGGTAGTTTGTATTTCTGTGGGGTCAGTGGTGATATCCCCTTTATCATTTTTTATTGCATCTATTTGATTCCTCTCTCTTTTCTTCTTTATTAGCCTTGCTAGCGTTCTGTCAATTTTGTTGATCTTTTCAAAAAACTAACTCCTGGATTCATTGATTTTTTGGAGAGTTTTTTGTGTCTCTATCTCCTTCAGTTCTGCTCTGATCTTAGTTATTTCTTGCCTTCTGCTAGCTTTTGAATGTGTTTGCTCTTGCCTCTCTAGTTCGTTCAATTGTGATGTTATAGTGTCAATTTTAGATCTTTCCTGCTTTCTCTTGTGTGAACTTAGTGCTATAAATTTCCCTCTACACACTGCTTTAAATGTGTCCCAGAGATTCTGGTACGTTGTATCTTTGTTCTCATTGGTTTCAAAGAACATCTTTATTTCTGCTTTCATTTCGTTATGTACCCAGTTGTCATTCAGGAGCAGGTTGTTCAGTTTCCATGTAGGTGAGCGGTTTTGATTGAGTTTCTTAGTCCTGAGTTCTAGTTTGATTGCACTGTGGTCAGAGAGACAGTTTGTTGTAATTTCTGTTCTTTCACATTTGCTGAGGAGTGCTTTACTTCCAATTATGTGGTCAATTTTGGAATAAGTGTGATGTGGTGCTGAGAAGAATGTATATTCTGTCGACTTGGGGTGGAGAGTTCTATAGATTTTTATTAGGTCTGCTTGGTGCAGAGATGAGTTCAATTCCTGGATATCCTTGTTAACTTTCTGTCTCGTTGATCTGTCTAATGTTGACAGTGGAGTGTTGAAGTCTCCCATTATTATTGTATGGGAGTCTAAGTCTCTTTGTAAGTCTCTATGGACTTGCTTTATGAATCTGGGTGCTCCTGTATTGGGTGCATATATATTTAGGATATTTACCTCTTCCTGTTGAATTGATCCCTTTACCATTACCATATGTAATGGCCTTCTTTGTGTCTTTTGATCTTTGATGGTTTAGAGTCTGTTTTATCAGAGACTAGGATTGCAACCCCTGCTTTTTTTTGATCTCCATTTGCGTGGTAGATCTTCCTCCATCCCTTTATTTTGAGCCTATGTATGTCTCTGCATGTGAGATGGGTCTCCTGAAGACAGCAGACTGATGGGTCTTGACTCTTTATCCAGTTTGCCAGTCTGTGTCTTTTAATTGGAGCATTTAGTCCATTTACATTTAAGGTTAATATTGTTATGTGTGAACTTGATCCTGCCATTATGATATTAACTGGTTATTTTGCTTGTTAGTTGATGCAGTTTCTTCCTAGTCTCAATGGTGTTTACATTTTGGCATGTTTTTGCAATGGCTGGTACCAGTTGTTCCTTTCCATGTTTAGGGCTTCCTTCAGGGTCTCTTGTAAGGCAGGCCTGGTGGTGACAAAATCTCTAAGCATTTGCTTATCTGTAAAGAATTTTATTTCTCCTTCACTTATGAAACTTAGTTTGGCTGGATATGAAATTCTGGGTTTAAAATTCTTTTTTTTAAGAACGTTGAATATTGGCTCCCACTCTCTTCTGGCTTGTGGAGTTTCTGCCGAGAGATCTGCTGTCAGTCTGATGGGCTTCCCTTTGTGGGTAACCCGACCTTTCTCTCTGGCTGCCCTTAAGATTTTTTCCTTCATTTCAACTTTGGTGAATCTGGCAATTATGTGTCTTGGAGTTGCTCTTCTGGAGGAGTATCTTTGTGGCGTTCTCTGTATTTCCTGAATTTGAATGTTGGCCTGCCCTGCTAGGTTGGGGAAGTTCTCCTGGATGATATCCTGTGGAGTGTTTTCCAACTTGGTTCCATTTTCCCCCTCACTTACAGGCACCCCAATCAGACGTAGATTTGGTCTTTTTACATAATCCCATACTTCTTGCAGGCTTTGTTCATTTCTTTTTCTTCTTTTTTCTTTTGGTTTCTCTTCTCGCTTCATTTCATTCATTTGATCCTCAATCGCTGATACTCTTTCTTCCAGTTGATC
>NW_022302275.1:0-1563 GCF_002776525.5 Piliocolobus tephrosceles | reverse complement strand
TTCTCCCATTCTGTAGGTTGCCTGTTCACTCTGATGGTAGTTTCTTTTGCTGTGCAGAAGCTCTTTAGTTTAATGAGATCCCATTTGTCAATTTTGGCTTTTGCTGCCGTTGCTTTTGGTGTTTTAGACATGAAGTCCTTGCATGCCTATGTCCTGAATGGTACTACCTAGATTTTCTTCTAGGGTCTAACATTTAAGTCTCTAATCCATCTTGAATTAATCTTCGTATAAGGAGTAAGGAAAGGATCCAGTTTCAGCTTTCTACTTATGGCTAGCCAATTTTCCCAGCACCATTTATTAAATAGGGAATCCTTTCCCCATTTCTGGTTTCTCTCAGGTTTGTCAAAGATCAGATGGCTGTAGATGTGTGGTATTATTTCTGAGGACTCTGTTCTGTTCCATTGGTCTATATCTCTGTTTTGGTACCAGTAACATGCTGTTTTGGTTACTGCAGCCTTGTAGTATAGTTTGAAGTCAGGTAGCATGACGCCTCCAGCTTTGTCCTTTTGACTTAGGATTGTCTTGGCAATGCGGGCTCCTTTTTGGTTCCATATGAACTTTAAAGCAGTTTTTTCCAATTCGGTGAAGAAACTCATTGGTAGCTTGATGGGGATGGCATTGAATCTATAAATAACCTTGGGCAGTAAGGCCATTTTCACGATATTGATTCTTCCTATCCATGTGTATGGTATGTTCTTCCATTTGTTTATGTCCTCTTTTATTTCACTGAACAGTGGTTTGTAGTTCTCCTTGAAGAGGTCCTTTACATCCCTTGTAAGTTGGATTCTTAGGTATTTTATTCTCTTTGAAGCAATTGTGAATGGAAGTTCATTCCTGATTTGGCTCTCTGCTTGTCTGTTACTGGTGTATAAGAATGCTTGTGATTTTTGCACATTAATTTTGTATCCTGAGACTTTGCTGAAGTTGCTTATCAGCTTAAGAAGGTTTTGGGCTGAGATGATGGGGTTTTCTAAGTATACAATCATGTCATCTGCAAACAGGGACAATTTGACTTCTTCTTTTCCTAGCTGAATACCCTTGATTTCTTTCTCTTGCCTGATTGCCCTACCCAGAATTACCAACACTTTTTTGAATAGGAGCGGTGAGAGAGGGCATCCCTGTCTTGTGCCAGTTTTCAAAGGGAATTTTTCCAGTTTTTGCCCATTCCGTATGATATTGGCTGTGGGTTTGTCACTAAATAGTTCTTATTATTTTGAGGTACGTTCCATCAATACCGAATTTATTGAGTGTTTTTAGCATGAAGGGCTGTTGAATTTTGTCAAAAGCCTTTTCTGCATCTATTGAGATAATCATGTGGTTCTTGTCTTTGGTTCTGTTTATATGCTGGATTACGTTTATTGATTTGCGAATGTTGAACCAGCCCTGCATCCCAGGGATGAAGCCCACTTGATCATGGTGGGTAAGCTTTTTGATGTGCTGCTGAATCCGGTTTGCCAGTATTTTATTGAGGATTTTTGCATCGATGTTCATCAGGGAGATTGGTCTAAAATTCTCCTTTTTTGTTGTGTCTCTGCCAGGCTTTGGTATCAGGATGATGTTGGC
>NW_022302274.1:0-1471 GCF_002776525.5 Piliocolobus tephrosceles | reverse complement strand
CTCAGTGCTACAATTGTCTTACAAATGGAGCCATATTGAGGAAAAGAGCAGCAGGCTCAGGAGCAGGGTGTGCGCTGCCTTTAGGGCTCCAGTCAAGTCCTCGGTGCTCAGATGGCACTGCAGCCTTCTTCTTTGCCAAGAGGCAGACCACAGGCCGTCTTCAGGAGGACTTTATATTCAAGTGCAGGAAGCAGAAAGGATTTCCACCCGGGGGCCTAGGCCTTCTGTGGCCCTGACCAGACTTAGAGTTTGGCTTCAGGCAGGACAAGCTCACTCAGGACAGCACTTTGGTACCTGTGGTCTGTGCATGCCAGGCAAGGCCAAGCTGGCTCAAAGAGCAACCAGCCACCTCTGCAAGGGTGCCCCTGGAGCAGGTGGAGGAGTCACCAACTTCACCCACTCAAGGAAGCAGGGATGGCCAGATTCCAACGGCCTGAGTGGCTGCCACCTGATGGCTGAAAAAGCAGAGGTCTAAGGAAAAGCAGATGGCACTGGGGCCCTACCTCTAGGGTAGAACTGATGTACCATGAGCGGCAGTGAGTGAGGTTGGTGGCCTGTGCTTTATGTTCAAGTGAAGAAAGCAGCCAGGATTTAAACCCAAGGGACTCGGCCTTCTGTGGCCCTGGCCAGACTTAGAATTTGGCCCCAGGCAGGACAAGCTCACTCAGAGCAGCATGTGGGTAGCTGGGGTATGTGCATGCCAGGCAAGGCCAGCATGGTTCAAAGGGCAATGAGCCACCTCTGCAATGGTGCGTCTGTAGCAGTTGGACCAGCCTTGAATGTCACCCACTGAAGGAAGCAAGGATGGCCATGTTCCCGATGCCTGAGTGGCTGCCTCCTGACAGCTAATGTAACAGAGACCTGAGGAAAAGCAGATGACACTGAGGCCTTACCTCTAGGGTAGAGGAAATGATATACCCTGACCAGCAGCGAGTATGATTGGTCGCTGGTCCACTGGCTCCTGGCACACCCTTGCAGAGGTGTCTGGTTGCTCTTTGAGCCAGCTTGGCCTTACCCGGCATGCACAAGCCTCAGTGCAACAATTGTCTTACAAATGGAGAGATATAGAGGAAATGAGCAGCAGGCTCAGGAGCAGGGTGTGCGCTGCCTTTAGGGCTCCAGTCAATTCCTCAGGGCCCAGATGGCACTGCGGGCTTCTTCATTATGAAGAGGTAGACCACAGGCCGTCTTGAGGAGGACTTTATATTCAAGTGCAGAAAGCTGCCAGGATTTCCACCCAGGGGCCTAGGCCTTCTGTGGTCCTGGCCAGACTTAGAATTTGGCCTCAGGCAGGACAAGCTCACTCAGAGCAACACTTTGGTACCTGCATTCTGTGCATGCCAGGCAAGGCCAAGCTGGCTCAAAGAGCAACCAGCCACCTCTGAAAAGGTGCGCCTGGAGCAGGTGCTGATGGAGTAGAGGCCGGAGGACTCTGCCTTCTGTGGCCCTGGGCAGATTTAAAATTTGGTCC
>NW_022302273.1:0-1273 GCF_002776525.5 Piliocolobus tephrosceles | reverse complement strand
TTTTTGAGATGGAGTCTCGCTCTGTCGCCCAGGCTGGAGTGCAGTGGCCGGATCTCAGCTCACTGCAAGCTCCGCCTCCCAGGTTTACACCATTCTCCTGCCTCCGCCTCCCAAGTAGCTGGGACTACAGGCGCCTGCCTCGTCGCCCGGCTAGTTTTTTGTATTCTTTAGTAGAGATGGGGTTTCACCGTATTAGCCAGGGTGGTCTCGATCTCCTGACCTTGTGATCCGCCCGTCTCGGCCTCCCAAAGTGCTAGGATTACAGGCTTGAGCCACCGTGCCCAGCCGACATTGGGGTGATAACGGGGGTTGCAGGAGGTGACAGCTGGGGCAATAACAGGGGTCGCGGGAGGCAACAGTGGGGCCATAAGGGGGGTCACAGGAGGTGACAGTGGGGGCGATAACGGGGGTCCTCCCAAGGTGAGATCCGTGGGGGTTGCAGGTTGGAAGTCGGGTGCTCCCCCCATCGCACGCTGGCCCAGGAAGCCCAGCCGTGGGGGCTGTCAGGGTGGAAATTGCATCTTCAGGTGAGGACAGCAGGACCTGGCACCTTCCGGCGGCGACCCCAGGAGGGAGGGCCAGCGGCCGCCCTGCCAGAGTCCCCCTCTGGACTTAGAGGAGACATCTCCCTAATTTCGCCTTTTTCAGTAGGGAAGCATCCCTGAGGTTCACCTGAAATCACGATATTTCAGGAAATGGTTGAGGCTGCTTGTCATTTGTGGAAATCACATGTGCACAAGTAGAGAGAATGGGGGGGAGGGCGGGCAAAATGAAACCCAGGGAGCTTGGCAGGTCTGGCCACAGGCCTGACCCCACGCTGCTAGGGGTGCCTGGGAGTGGTGTGGGGGTCACGGGTGATGAACGTGACAGGGTCAGGTGCCAACCCCCACGGGCAGGGCTTTGTGCCCACCACACCACACTGTCAGAGCAGCCCGAAGGTGGCCAGCGCTGGGCATGGGGTCCCCCCCATCCTCTCTGAGAGCCGGCTGGGCCGGGCGGGGGGCTGGCAGGGTCTGGCTGTTCTCAAACAGGCCCTTTCTCAGAAGGTGCTAGAAACTGTGTCCCTTCCCAAAAGCTAGTATGGGTGCCAGAGCCCCAGGGCACCAACTGATGGTGAGCTGGGGCTGGGACAAGGGCCAGTCCTTCCCCAACCTGCTGGATCTCCCACACGCTTCCACCTGCTCCCACCTGCTCCCACACACACACGCTCCCACACGCTCACACATGCTCCCACACACACGCTTCCACCTGCTCCCACCTGCTCCCACACACA
>NW_022302271.1:0-3012 GCF_002776525.5 Piliocolobus tephrosceles | reverse complement strand
TCTAAATGGACAACTAGGCCCCAGGCTGATGTTTACTGGGGCCAGATGGACCCAAGTCCCTGGGAACACCCAGGGCCCAGGTGGACATCAGCTCCCAGGTTAATTCCAGGCCCAAGATGGACCTCAGGCCCCACCTGGACACAAGTCCCTAGGTAGATGCATAGGCCCTGGGGAACATCAAGCCTTAGGTGAAGTTCTAGGCTACAGGTAGACATCTTGCTCCAGCTGGACATCTGGTCCCAGGTAAGCATCAGTCTCCAGGTGGAAACAAAGTCCCAAGTTGGACATCAGGCACCAGGAGGATTTCAGCCCTCCAGCGAACACCAGCACCCAGGCTGACATCAGGCTACAAATGAACACTGGGCATCTGATGTACATCAGGCCCCAAGTTGACACCAACGGTCCAGATGGACATGTGGCCCCATGTGAACACTAGTCCCCAGTCAGCTAGGGCCTGGGTCCACCTGGAGCCTGATGTTTAGCTAGAGACTGGATATCCACCTGAGGCCTAGGTATCTACCCAGGGACTGAAGTCAAACTGGGGCCTGATATCCACCTGGGGACTAGGTATCCACCGGGGGTTGATGTCCACCTCGGGCCGGACGACCTTCTGGGGTCTGATGTTCACCTCAGGTCTGGGTGTCCATCTGGGGCCTGGTGCTGATTTGGATTCCAGTGTCTACCTGGAACCTGGGGCCAGGTTGTTCACTTGGAGCCTGGAATTTTCCCCTGGGGCCTGGTAGCCACTTGGGCCCTGAGTGTTCTGATTTCCACTTTTGGCCTGAGTGTTCTTCTAGGGCCTGAGTGCTACCTGGATTCTGATGTTCACCAGGAACCTTGGTATCAACTTGGGGCTTGATGTTCACCTGGGACCTGATATCCATGTGAGACTGGATATTCACCAAGAGCCTGGGCATCTACCTGTGGCCTGATGTTCAGATGGTGACTAGGAATTCCCCTAAGGCTTGATGTCCACCTGGGGCATAGGTAACCACCTATAGCCTAGTGTCCACCTGGAGCCTAGGTGTCAACCTGGGGCATAATGGGCATAATGTGCTTTTGGGGGCCTGCTGTCCACCTGCAGACTGGTGTCTGCCTAGGGCCTGGTATCCACCTGGGGTCTGGTGTCTGCCTGGGGCCTAGTGTTTACCTGAAGACTTGAATATGAACCTCGGACCTGATGTATGCCTGGGGACTATTTATCCACCTGGGGACTAGCATTCATCTGGAGCCCCATGTCCACCTAAGCCCTGGGTGTCAACCTGGTGCCTGATGGCCACCAGGGATCTATGTACTCACTTGGGGCCTGGTGCTCCCACAGGGCCTAGGTATACACCTGGGGAATGATGTCCAGGTGGAGGTGGATGTCTTCCTTGGTGTCGGTGTTCACCTGGGGACAAGGGGGTCCCTGGGGACTGGTGTTCACCTGGAGCCTCATGTGTACCTTGGACCTGCTGTCTACCTAGGGCCTGATGTCCATGTTAAGGCTGGTTGTCCACTTGGAGCCTAATGTCCACCTAAGACCCAGTGTTCATCTAGGGCCTGGGTGTCCACCTGGAGCCTGATGTTCAACTGGAGACTATGCATCCACCTGAGACCTAGGTATCCACCCAGGGTGTGGTGTCGAAGTGGGCCCTTATTTCCAGCTGACGACTATCTACCTGAGGCTTGATGTCCACCTGGAGCCCCACCCGGGGCCTGGTGTTCATCTGGGGCCCAGTGCCCACCTGGAACCTGGGTATCAACTTGGGTCTTTGGTGTCCACTTGGAGAGTGATGTGCACCTGGGGCCCGAGTTCCCACCTAGGGCCTGATGACCACCCGAGGCCCAGGTGTCCACCTGGGGTCTGATGTCCACCTGAAGCCTAGGTAACCACCTAGGGCATGGTGTTACCTGTGCCTTGATTTCCACCTGAGCCTGGTGTACACCTGAGGCCTGGGTGTCCATGTGAGGCCTGATGTACACCTCAAGCCCAGTGTCCACTTGTGGCCTGATGTCAACTTGGAAGCTGATATCCACCTGGGGACGGATGTGCTCCTGGGGCCTGATATTCAGCTGGGACCAGATGTTTACTTAAGACCTGGAGTTAATCTGGGACCTGATGGTCACCAGGGTCCCAGGTGTCTACCTAGGGCCTAGTGTCCAACTAGGGCCTGATGTCCACCTAGAGTCTAGTATCCACCTTGGCCCTGATGCTACCTGAGGCTTGGGTGCTATGTAGAACCTGAATACCCAATTGGGCCCTGATGTCCACCTGCGGCCTGGTGTCCTGTTAGGGCTTGATAGGTACCTAATGCCTGGGTATCCTCCTGGAGCCTGATGCTCACCTATAGGCTGGTGTCCATATGGGGCCTGGGTGTCCACCTGTGAGCCTGATATACACTTTATGTACCAGAAAAATGGTATATACCTGGGGCCTGATATACACCTGGAACCTGTGTGTCCACTTGACCCCTGATGTCCACCTGGGGCCTGGTGTTTACTTGGGGCCTATATCCACCTGGGGTCTGAGTGTCCTCATAGGCCTGGATATTCTCCTGGAAACTGGTAGCAACCTGGGGCTTAGCTATACACCTGAGACCTGTTGTCTGTCAGGGGCCTATGTCCACCTTGGGCCTGGTTTTCATCTGAAGCCTCGTGTTCACCTGGGCCCTGGGTGTCAACCTGGGGGTTGATGTTCACCAGGGACCTTTTTATCCACCTGAGGCTTAATGTCCACTTGGGGCCTGATTTCCACCTGGGGTCTGGGAGACCACCTGGGAACTGATGTTCAGCTGGGCCTGAGTTCACCTGGGGCCTGTTGTCCACCTGGGGCCTGGGTGTCAACCTAGAGCCTGATGTCCACCTCAGACCTGATGTCTACTTGTGGACTTAGTGCGCATCTGGGGCCTGTTGTTTGCATGTGTCCAGGATATTCTTCTGGGGCATGGGTGACTACTTGGTCCCTGATGTCTCCCTGAGTCCTGGGGGTCCACCTAGAGCTAGATATCCACCTGGCACCTGCATATCCTC
>NW_022302269.1:0-1630 GCF_002776525.5 Piliocolobus tephrosceles | reverse complement strand
TCAACCTGAAGTTCTTTCTGAACAACAGATGGTGTATAAGTGACAGGCATAGGAGATAAAACTGTACTAATCACCGCAGCTGTGGTTCCTAGCCGTGTAGCGCGTCATGCAGGCCCTTTTGCCTTCTCTGCCCTCCGCTGTCCCAGACCCCAAGGCTACCGTGCACCTCCAGTCATCAGCTCCTGCCGACCCATTGCTATGAACTCTGTTTCGGTGGCTCTCTCCTCTCTGAAGTTTTGCTTTTTCTCCTGAAGTCCTGGTCTTTAAGAGCTTATGATCTGCAGGGACAGATTGGCTTTGGGCAGTACATAGTTAACTGTAGCACAGCTTGAAAAATGCTCTGATAGAGGTGGGCAGGCAGTTTGTACATGCGGGTAAGTGCGAGGTCCTTTTTCAATACCATGAAACCAAGTATTCATGCTGTTTTTAAATCTGCACTTCTTGGACTCTCCAGAGGGTTTTTAGATTAATTTTTTTTTCCTGTTACTTCCTAGTGTTTGTTGCATAGTTCAGAGTACTTGATGAAAACTTACCAGGCCGTCTGGGTGCGGTGGCTCACGCCTGTAATCCCAGGACTTTGGGAGGTCTAGGCAGGCGGATCACTTTAAGTCAGGAGTTCGAGACCAACCTGGCCAACATGGTGAAACCCTGTCTCTACTAAAAATACAAAAATTAGTTGGGCGTGGTGGTGGGCGCCTATAATCGCAGCTACTCAGGAGGCTGAGGCAGGAGAATAGCTTGAACTCAGGAGGCGGAGGTTGCAGTGAGTTGAAATGGCTCCACTGCACTCCAGCCTGGGCCATAGAGTGAGACTTCCTCTCAAAACAAAAACAAAAACAATGTACTGGGTCTATCTCCGGCTCTGGAATTTTCCTGGAAGGCCTTCTCTTCTGGGCTTCATTTTTCTCACTTTTGAGGATCGTGAACGACATAATTTCCAAGAATCTTTGCCCTACACCTTTAATTCTTTCAAGCAAATATAGCAGAGCAAAATTCTCTTCCCGGCAATGGTGTAAATAATGGAAGCTTTTGAAAATGTGAATTCTAAAGTGGAAGTTCTTTTTCTTCTTCCTCTTTGTTTCCTTTTAAACGAGTTTAGTTACATGAGTATATATTTTAACTCAGAGTTAAGAACAAGTGTCTATGATGAAACCTTAAGCAGCTTTTTGGCAATATCTTGCATATTCTTCACAATTGTGTTTTATGTGCAGCATTTTCACTATATCCAGTTGGTTTGTTTTTTTCTCATTAATGGAGTTGTTGAGCTCAGAACTTTTCAGGAGCATTTTGTTGATCTTTTAAGTGTCATGTGAAATATGTTCCAATTTAACATTTTATTTTGTTGAGTAAAATGGGAGTAAATGGAAATTTGAGAGTGCCTTGAGTAGATGTACTTGGCTTTGTGTAATGGCTTGAAGCATAGTTTAAAATTACCACCTGTGGCTGGGTGTGGTGGCTCACACCTGTAATCCCAACACTTTGGGCGGGCAAGGCAGGCAGATCACGAGGTCAGAAATGGAGACCATCCTGGCTAACACAGTGAAACCCCGTCTCCACTAAAAATACAAAAAATTAGCTGAGTGTGGTGACACATGCTGTAGTCCCAGCTACTCGGGAGGCTGAGTCAGGA
>NW_022302267.1:0-1222 GCF_002776525.5 Piliocolobus tephrosceles | reverse complement strand
AGCTGTACTTCAGCCTGGTGACAGAGTGAGGCCCTCCCTAAAAAAAAACAACAACAGTAACAACAGAAAGGAGATTTATCAAAAGTAGAAGTTTTTTTTTTTTCTTTTCTTTTCTCTTTTTCTTTTCTTTTCTTTTTTTTCTCTTTTTTTGAGACAGAGTCTCACTCTGTCACCCAGGCTGGAGTGCAGTGGCACCATCTCAGCTCACTGCAACCTCCACCTCCTGGGTTCAAGTGATTCTCCTGCCTCAGCCTCCTGAGCAGTTGGGACTACAGGTACACGACACCATGCCTGGCTAATTTTTGTATTTTTAGTAGCGCCAGGGTTTTGCTATGTTGGCCAGGCTGGTCTCGAACTCCTGACCTTGTGATCCGCCCGCCTCAGCCTCCCAAAGTGCTAGGATTACAGACATGAGCCACTGTGCCCCGCCAAAAGTAGAATGTTTCTGGAAAAAGACTGGATACAAAGAATATGGAAACAGTCTCTGATGATATCAGTGCCTGTTAGTAGGACTTTAGTAAACATGCACATGCCTGGATAAAAGCAATTGGCATCAACATGGTTTGCTTTAAGCAGAGAACAAGCCAGCCAGGGATCTAGCCCATTAAGAATTCAAGCAGACTCCTAAAGGCACACAAAAGAAATAAAGGGTAAAAGAAATCACTTTAAAACAGGAAGATTTATATAACCCTGTCTGTGTAGAAGAAAAATGTTCCCAGCTTCGCATACCATTTGCTGCCAGGATCTGAGATTG
Source organism: Piliocolobus tephrosceles (assembly GCF_002776525.5). NCBI lineage: Eukaryota > Metazoa > Chordata > Mammalia > Primates > Cercopithecidae > Piliocolobus > Piliocolobus tephrosceles. The sequence continues at coordinate 468 of NW_022302267.1, read as the reverse complement.
TTACTAAGAAAGAGATGGGAGGAGGGTGTTGAGGAAAATAAGATGCCAGGCCAGAACACAGGCATAGAGAATTTGACATTTAGGGTTTGAAAAGACCTGGGAACACAAGCCTCTTTTGCTTTTAAGGCTTCTCTTAATTACCACATTTGAGGCCTCGGATTTATGAAGAAAGCACTTTCAAAAGGACAATTTACGCTTCATTATAGAGAAAGTTCAAGTGTAGTCCCCAATTTCCCCTCTAGTTGCAATCCTGAGTCATTTGTGGAGCAGTGGTGTCAAGTGGGGAAGAGAGCTATAAATGGTTTATAAATCAGTGCACGACGTCACAGATGGAAGCAGTTGCTACACCGGCTGGCAGCAAAATTGTGAATCAGTCTAAAGTTCTAGAACAATGTTTGTGAATCAAACCTCATAGTGAAATGCCCTTAATGGTATTCAACAGCTATGCCCTCACCCCCAGACCAGCCT
>NW_022302265.1:0-3338 GCF_002776525.5 Piliocolobus tephrosceles | reverse complement strand
ATATGCTGGATTACGTTGATTGATTTGCGAATGTTGAACCAGCCTTGCATCCCAGGGATGAAGCCCACTTGATCATGGTGGATAAGCTTTTTGATGTGCTGCTGAATCCGGTTTGCCAGTATTTTATTGAGGATTTTTGCATTGATGTTCGTCAGGGATATTGGTCTAAAATTCTCTTTTTTTGTTGTGTCTCTGCCAGGCTTTGGTATCAGGATGATGTTGGCCTCATAAAATGAGTTAGGGAGGATTCCGTCTTTTTCTATTGATTGAAATAGTTTCAGAAGGAATGGTACCAGCTCCTCCTTGTACCTCTGGTAGAATTCAGCTGTGAATCCATCTGGTCCTGGACTTTTTTTGGTTGGTAGGCTGTTAATTATTGCCTCAATTTCAGAGCCTATTATTGGTCTATTCAGGGTTTCAACTTCTTCCTGGTTTAGTCTTGGGAGGGTGTAAGTGTCCAGGAAATTATCCATTTCTTCTAGATTTTCTAGTTTATTTGCATAGAGATGTTTATAGTATTCTCTGATGGTAGTTTGTATTTCTGTGGGGTCAGCGGTGATAATCCCCTTTATCATTTTTTATTGCGTCTATTTGATTCTTCTCTCTTTTCTTCTTTATTAGTCTTGCTAGCGGTCTGTCAGTTTTGTTGATCTTTTCAAAAAACCAACTCCTGGATTCATTGATTTTTTGGAGGGTTTTTTGTGTCTCTATCTCCTTTAGTTCTGCTCTGATCTTAGTTATTTCTTGCCTTCTGCTAGCTTTTGAATGTGTTTGCTCTTGCTTCTCTAGTTCTTTTAATTGATGTTAGAGTGTCAATTTTAGATCTTTCCAGTTTTCTCTTGTGGGCATTTAGTGCTATAAATTTCCCTCTACACACTGCTTTAAATGTGTCCCAGAGATTCTGGTATGTTGTATCTTTGTTCTCATTGGTTTCAAAGAACATCTTTATTTCTGCCTTCATTTCGTTATGTACCCAGTAGTCATTCAGGAGCAGGTTGTTCAGTTTCCATGTAGTTGAGCGGTTTTGATTGAGTTTCTTAGTCTGAGTTCTAGTTTGATTGCACTGTGGCCTGAGAGACACTTTGTTATAATTTCTGTTCTTGTAAATTTGCTGAGGAGTGCTTTACTTCCAATTATGTGGTCAATTTTGGAATAAGTGCGATGTGGTGCTGAGAAGAATGTATATTCTGTTGATTTGGGGTGGAGAGTTCTATAGATGCCTATTAGGTCTGCTTGCTGCAGAGATGAGTTCAATTCCTGGATATCCCTGTTAACTTTCTGTCTCGTTGATCTGTCTAATGTTGTCAATGGGGTGTTGAAGTCTCCCATTATTATTGTATGGGAGTCTAAGTCTCTTTGTAAGTCTCTAAGGACTTGCTTTATGAATCTGGGTGCTCCTGTATTGGGTGCATATATATTTAGGATTGTTAGCTCTTCCTGTTGAATTGATCCCTTTACCATTATGTAATGGCCTTCTTTGTCTCTTTTGACCTTTGATGGTTTAAAGTCTGTTTTATCAGAGAGTAGGATTGCAACCCCTGCTTTTTTTTGTTCTCCATTTGCTTGGTAGATCTTCCTCCATCCCTTTATTTTGAGCCTATGTATGTCTCTGCATGTGAGATGGGTCTCCTGAAGACAGCAGACTGATGGGTCTTGACTCTTTATCCAGTTTGCCAGTCTGTGTCTTTTAATTGGAGCATTTAGTCCATTTACACTTAAGGTTAATATTGTTATGTGTGAACTTGATCCTGCCATTATGATATTAACTGGTTATTTTGCTCATTAGTTGATGCAGTTTCTTCCTAGCCTCGATGGTCTCTACATTTTGGCATGTTTTTGCAATGGCTGGTACCTGTTGTTCCTTTCCATGTTTAGTGCTTCCTTCAGGGTCTCTTGTAAGGCAGGCCTGGTGGTGACAAAATCTCTAAGCATTTGCTTATCTGTAAAGGATTTTATTTCTCCTTCACTTATGAAACTTAGTTTGGCTGGATATGAAATTCTGGGTTTAAAATTCTTTTCTTTAAGAATGTTGAATATTGGCCCCCACTCTCTTCTGGCTTGTAGAGTTTCTGCTGAGAGATCTGCTGTTAGTCTGATGGGCTTTCCTTTGTGGGTAACCCAACCTTTCTCTCTGGCTGCCCTTAAGATTTTTTTCCTTCATTTCAACTTTGGTGAATCTGGCAATTATGTGTCTTGGAGTTGCTCTTCTGGAGGAGTATCTTTGTGGTGTTCTCTGTATTTCCTGAATTTGAATGTTGGCCTGCCCTACTAGGTTGGGGAAGTTCTCCTGGATGATATCCTGAAGAGTGTTTTCCAACTTGGTTCCATTTTCCCCCTCACTTTCAGGCACCCCAATCAGACATAGATTTGGTCTTTTGACATAATCCCATACTTCTTGCAGGCTTTGTTCATTCCTTTTTTTTCTTTTTTCTTTTGGTTTCTCTTCTCACTTCATTTCATTCATTTGATCCTCAATCGCCGATACTCTTTCTTCCAGTTGATCGAGTCGGTTACTGAAGATTGTGCATTTGTCACGTATTTCTTGTGTCATGGTTTTCATCTCTGTCACTTCATTTATGACCTTCTCTGCATTAATTATTCTAGCTATCAATTCTTCCACTCTTTTTTCAAGATTTGTAGTTTCTTTGTGCTGGGTACGTAATTCCTCCTTTAGCTCTGAGAAGTTTGACGGACTGAAGCCTTCTTCTCTCATTTTGTCAAAATCATTCTCTGACCAGCTTTGATCCGTTGCTGGCGATGAGCTGCGCTCCTTTGCAGGGGGAGATGCGCTCTTATTTTTTGAATTTCCAGCTTTTCTGCCCTGCTTTTTCCCCATCTTTGTGGTTTTATCTGCCTCTGGTCTTTGATGATGGTGATGTACTGATGGGGTTTTGGTGTAGGTGTCCTTCCTGTTTGATAGTTTTCCTTCTAACAGTCAGGACCCTCAGCTGTAGGTCTGTTGGAGATTGCTTGAGGTCCACTCCAGACACTGTTTGCCTAGGTATCAGCAGCAGAGGCTGCAGAAGATAGAATATTGCTGAACAGGGAGTATACCTGTCTGATTCTTACTTTGGAAGCTTCCTCTCAGGGGTGTACTCCACCGTGTGGGGTGTGGGATGTCAGTCTGCCCCTAGTGGGGGATGTCTCCCAGTTAGGCTACTCAGGGGTCAGGGACCCACTTGAGCAGGCAGTCTGTCCCTTCTCAGATCTCCACCTCCATGTTAGGAGATCCACTGCTCTCTTCAAAGCTGTCAGACAGAGTCGTTTGCGTCTGCAGAGGTTTCTGCTGCTTTTTTTTTTAATTGTTGTTGTTTAGCTGTGCCCTGTCCCCAGAGGTG
>NW_022302264.1:0-2528 GCF_002776525.5 Piliocolobus tephrosceles | reverse complement strand
AACCAAAACAGCATGGTACTGGAACCAAAACAGAGATATAGACCAATGGAACAGAACAGAGTCCTCAGAAATCATACCACACATCTACAGCCATCTGATCTTTGACAAACCTGAGAGAAACAAGAAATGGGGAAAGGATTCCCTATTTAATAAATGGTGCTGGGAAAATTGGCTAGCCATAAGTAGAAAGCTGAAACTGGATCCTTTCCTTACACCTTATACAAAGATTAATTCAAGATGGATTAAAGACTTAAATGTTAGACCTAATACCATAAAAACCCTAGAAGAAAATCTAGGTAGTACCATTCAGGACATAGGCATGGGCAAGGACTTCATGGCTAAAACACCAAAAGCAACGGCAGCAAAAGCCAAAATTGACAAATGGGATCTCATTAAACTAAAGAGCTTCTGCACAGCAAAAGAAACTACCATCAGAGTGAACAGGCAACCTACAGAATGGGAGAAAATTTTTGCAATCTACTCATCTGACAAAGGGCTAATATCCAGAATCTACAAAGAACTCAAACAAATATACAAGAAAAAAACAAACAACCCCATCCAAAAGTGGGGAAAGGATATGAACAGACATTTCTCAAAAGAAGACATTCAGACTGCCAACAGACACATGAAAAAATGCTCATCATCACTCACCATCAGAGAAATGCAAATCAAAACCACCATGAGATACCATCTCACACCAGTTAGAACGGCAATCATTAAAAAATCAGGAAACAACAGGTGTTGGAGAGGATGTGGAGAAATAGGAACACTTTTACACTGTTGGTGGGATTGTAAACTAGTTCAAGCATTATGGAAAACAGTATGGCAATTCCTCAAGGATCTAGAACTAGATGTACCATATGACCCAGCCATCTCACTACTGGGTATATACCTAAAGGATTATAAATTATTCTACTACAAAGACACATGCACATGTATGTTTATTGCGGCACTATTCACAATAGCAAAGACTTGGAATCAACCCAAATGTCCATCAGTGACAGACTGGATTAAGAAAATGTGGCACATATACAGTATGGAATACTATGCAGCCATAAAAAAGGATGAGTTTGCATCCTTTGTAGGGACATGGATGCAGCTGGAAACCATCATTCTTAGCAAACTATCACAAGAAGAGAAAACCAAACACCACATGTTCTCACTCATAGGTGGGAACTGAACGATGAGATCACTTGGACTTGGGAAGGGGAACATCACACACTGGGGCCTATCATGGGGAGGGGGAGGGGGGAGGGATTGCATTGGGGAGTTATACATGATATAAATGATGAATTGATGGGTGCTGACGAGTTGATGGGTGCAGCACACCAACATGGCACAAGTATACATATGTAACAAACCTGCATGTTATGCACATGTACCCTAGAACTTAAAGTATAATAATAAAAAAAAAAGATTAACAGAGAATGAGGATATTATAAACTACTTTCTGACTATATATTTTAATGATTTACATTAAATGGAGACATTCTTGGAAAAGTTTGACTCAAAAAGAAATAGAAAACTTGATTGGTCATAAAATCATAAATTGAATTAATAGTTTTTAAAACATCATCCAATATTGGGAGGCTGAGGCAGGAAAATTGCCTGAACCTAGGAGGCGGGTGTTGAAGTGAGCAGAGATTGCCCCACTGCACTCCAGCCTGGGCGACAGGGTGAGGCACCACATCAAAAAAAAAAAAAAAAAAAAAAAAATCCTATAAATAAAACATTAGTATCTGATGGCTTCTACATCAAGTTCTAATAAACATAAAACACAGTTATTTTTTACACAAGCCTCCAGAGAATAGGAAAAGAGAGGACATCCCCAGCTCATAAGAAACTAGTATAAGTGAGATTCTAAAACCTCACAAGGACCAGGTAAGTCACAGGCCAATTTCACACATGAATGTCAATGCAAAAAATCCTTACCAAACTATTTGAGAGCAAAATCCAATAATAATTGAAGAGGATAATAATATATTATGATCAAGTGGGGATTATACCAGTATATAAGCTTAACATTTAATAATTAAAGTAAGGTTTAGTAAACCAGAAATAGAAGTGAAATTCCTTAATCTGAAAGGAATATATATTAAAATCTTACTGCAAATAAAATACTTAATGGTAAAATATTAAAAGCATTCCTTTTAAGATTAAGAACTAGATGAGGATGCTTACTATGACTATTTTCATTCAACTTTGTTCTGGAGGTCCTAGACAATATAGCACAAAAAAAGAAACAGGAGTTAAAATAATTGAAAAGGAAGAAATGAATCTGTCATTATTCACGTATAACATGGTTGTATAAACAGAAGTTTTAAAAAATCTACAGATCAATTATTAGAATTAACATGACTTTGGGGTGTTTCTAGATCCAAAATCAATGTATAAAAATCAACTGAGAGATATTAATAAAGATTTACATGTTTGGGCCGGGCATGGTGGCTCAAGCCTGTAATCCCAGCACTTTGGGAGGCCCAGACGGGCGGATCACTAGCTCAGGAGATCGAGACCATCCTGGCTAA
>NW_022302263.1:0-1616 GCF_002776525.5 Piliocolobus tephrosceles | reverse complement strand
TAAATAGCTCTTATTATTTTGAGGTACGTTCCATCAATACCGAATTTATTGAGCGTTTTTAGCATGAAGGGCTGTTGAATTTTGTCAAAAGCCTTTTCTGCATCTATTGAGATAATCAAGTGGTTCTTGTCTTTGGTTCTGTCTATATGCTGGATTACGTTTATTGATTTGCGAATGTTGAACCAGCCTTGCATCCCAGGGATGAAGCCCGCTTGATCATGGTGGATAAGCTTTTTGATGTGCTGCTGGATCCGATTTGCCAGTATTCTACTGAGGATTTTTGCATAGATGTTCATCAGGGATATTGGTCTAAAATTCTCTTTTTTTGTTGTGTCTCTGCCTGGCTTTGGTATCAGGATGATGTTGGCCTCATAACATGAGTTAGGGAGGATTCCCTCTTTTTCTATTGATTGGAATAGTTTCAGAAGGAATGGTACCAGCTCCTCCTTGTACCTCTGGTAGAATTCAGCTGTGAATCCATCTGGTCCTGGACTTTTTTTGGTGGGTAGGCTATTAATTGTTGCCTCAATTTCATAGCCTGCTATTGGTCTATTCAGGGATTCAACTTCTTCCTGGTTTAGTTTTGGGAGAGTGTAAGTGTCCAGGAAATTATCCATTTCTTCTAGATTTTCTAGTTTATTTGTGTAGAGGTTTTTATAGTGTTCTCTGACAGTAGTTTGTATTTCTGTGGGGTCAGTGGTGATATCCCCTTTATCATTTTTTATTGCGTCTATTTGATTCCTCTCTCTTTTCTTCTTTATTAGTCTTGCTAGCGGTCTGTCAATTTTGATGATCTTTTCAAAAAACCAACTCCTGGATTCATTGATTTTTTGGAGGGTTTTTTGTGTCTCTGTCTCCTTCAGTTCTGCTCTGATCTTCGTTATTTCTTGCCTTCCGCTAGCTTTTGAGTGTGTTTGCTCTTGCCTCTCTAGTTCTTTTAATTGTGATGTTAGAGTGTCAATTTTAGATCTTTCCTGCTCTCTCTTGTGGGCATTTAGTGCTATAAATTTCCCTCTACACACTGCTTTAAATGTGTCCCAGAGATTCTGGTATGTTGTATCTTTGTTCTCATTGGTTTCAAAGAACATCTTTATTTCTGCTTTCATTTCATATGTACCCAGTAGTCATTCAGGAGCAGGTTGTTCAGTTTCCATGTAGTTGAGCGGTTTTGATTGAGTTTCTTAGTCCTGAGTTCTAGTTTGATTGCACTGTGGTCTGAGAGACAGTTTGTTATAATTTCTGTTCTTTTACATTTGCTGAGGAGTGCTTTACTTCCAATTATGTGGTCAATTTTGGAATAAGTGTGATGTGGTGCTGAGAAGAATGTATATTCTGTTGACTTGGGGTGGAGAGTTCTATAGATGTCTATTAGGTCCGCTTGGTGCATAGATGAGTTCAATTCCTTGATATCCTTGTTAACTTTCCGTCTCGTTGATCTGTCTAATGTTGACAGTGGAGTGTTGAAGTCTCCCATTATTATTGTATGGGAGTCTAAGTCTCTTTGTAAGTCTCTAAGGACTTGCTTTATGAATCTGGGTGCTCCTGTATTGGGTGCATATATATTTAGGATAGTTAGCTCTTCCTGTTGAATTGATCCCTTTACCATTATGTAATGG
>NW_022302262.1:0-12262 GCF_002776525.5 Piliocolobus tephrosceles | reverse complement strand
CGTGAACCTGGGAGGCGGAGCTTGCAGTGAGCTGAGATCCGGCCACTGCACTCCAGCCTGGGCGACAGAGCGAGACTCCGTCTCAAAAAAAAAAAAAAATCTTCCAACACTTGAACAGCGGCTGCTAGCAGAACAAAACCCTCACCAGGGTTCCGGGGCTGACCCGGCCTGTCAACGCTCCAGCCTCTCTCATGCCTGGCTCTGTGAAGCCAGCTGCCAGGAACCACGTGCATTTCCGGAATACCCGCTGGCTCCTCTCCTCTGGGCCTTTCCACCTATTGTTCCCTCCGCCTGCACCCCTTCCCCCTCTTGTATGATCAAGACCCCGGACATGACAGAGGGGCCCTGGAGCGCTGGCAGGTGGGGAGAGCGGCCAGCGGAAACTGCTCAGCTTTCTCACCGCCAATCCCGACTCCTCCACTGTGGGATCTCCTGCAAGGCCTTCAGCTCTCTGCCTCAGTTTCACAACTCTCCGTGTATGGAGACGTTAGGAACTTAGGCCTCTTAAAACTGATGAACAGGCCGGGCGCGGTGGCTCAAGCCTGTAATCCCAGCACTTTGGGAGGCCGAGACGGGCGGATCACGAGGTCAGGAGATCGAGACCATCCTGGCTAACACGGTGAAACCCCATCTCTACTAAAAATACAGGAAAAAAAAAAACTAGCCGGGCGTGGTGGCGGCGCCTGTAGTCCCAGCTACTCGGGAGGCTGAGGCAGGAGAATGGCGTGAACCCGGGAAGCGGAGCTTGCAGCGAGCCGAGATTGTACCACTGCGCTCCAGCCTGGGCGACAGAGCGAGACTCCGTCTCAAAAAAAACAAAAAAACAAAAACAAAAACTGATGAACAGATGAGGCAGGCTCACAGCACGGAGGGCCTCACAGTCGGGGGAGGAGCAGAAACTGGCCAGTGCAGCATGGCTGGGGCCCTACCAACAGTGGACAGGGCACAGCCTGCCCTCCTGGCGACGTCGCACACCCCACCAGACGCCACTGACCTGTGGGACTCCTGCCCATGATGATCGGGGTGGCCGCTGCCCCCAGGCTGGGGCTCTCGCTGCTCGGGGACGGGCTGTAGACAAACACCTCCTGCTTGAAGGGTGACGTTGTGGACGGCTGGCTGCTCTGAGGAGAGAGGCCGGGTGAGCAAGGCCAGCCCACCCTCGGCAGCCGCGCCCACACAGGCCTGAGACAGCCCACACAAGCCCAGGACAGCCGCTGCCTCCCACTCCCCACTTGGGCCTGCTCTTTCTTTCCTGCTGACTTCGACCCTGGTTCCAAGCTCTCCTGCTCCAAGAAGGACCTTTGAGCCAGCCCCCTGGAGCACTGACCACTCACCACTCCAGCCAGTAACCCCAAGGCAGGGGCGCCATCGGGTCTGGCCCCTACCCTCTGCTGCTGCTATGTCACTCCAAGAGAGACGTCCCCTCACCCACTGCGCCCAGGGGGTGATCATGGCTGAAGAGCCCGCCTCTCGTTTCCATTTTTCCCCTTTCCTCTGCAAAGACCGAAGTGGGCTTCGATCCACAGTGCTGTTCTAACGCAAGGAAGGTGGCTGGCGGACGCCCCAGAGTGCCTGCCCAAGGGTGGACGGAGCACACCTACCCCACTGTCGCCCTCCTCCATGGCCTCGCCCTCCCCTGCGGTGCTGCTGACGCTGCTGGTGCTGGAGGAGGAGCGGGAGATGGCGCGGCCGTTCTCCTTCAATTTCATGAAGGGCCTGCAGGGAACAGGAAGCGAGGCCAGCGTGGGTCACAGGCGAGAGCCCTCCACCCCCAGGGTCCTGCCCGGGACCGATCTGAATCTGTCCTCTGGCGGCTCCCCACGCCCCCACCCGTCGGCCTTTGTGTTCCAGAGGCAGGAGGAGATGGTCACTCTCAGCTGGCCAAGAGGCAGAGAGCGTGTTCCAGGGCTCCACGTGGTCGAAGCCAGCCTTTCCCTCACCCTCACTCTCTTACTTCTCCTTGTTGGGGCAGATTTCCGGAGAGCTGGGATTGGATGAGGTCTCAGACTTTATCTCCTGAGAGGAGTGTCCACCATCTGGGGTCTTGGGTGCGCTGGATGTGCTGTCACTGAGGGAATGGAAATGAGGAGTGAGGCCGTGGAGACAGCCCTCAACTCCCACCCCATCCCCAGCCCCAGGCAGACCCCTCTGCCAGCCAGCTCTCAGCACGGTGGGGGCTGTGGGTCAGAGCACCCCCACCAAGCATCACCGCCAGGATGTCCTTTCCCACCTGAGCCCCCCAGAGACGGCAGACACTACAGGGTTTCCTGGTCCCTACAACAGGGACTGTTCTAGGTTCACGGTGAAGTCCAGAGCTGCCAAGCTGGAGTCCTGGCTTGACAGCCTGTAGCCCAGATCTCTCTCACCCAAGCTGGCCATCACACCTGGCAGAGTTAAGGGTCAAGAGAGGGCCCCGTGGGGAATGGAGCGGGGAATATGGTGGAGTCTATGACATCCACCCCCACCGCAGGAACCACCCAATACACATGGACTCCTGGGAGGTTCCGGGGAGCCGCCCTTCATATAGACTAGAATACAAGTTCCTGGACCCATATGAGGAAGCTGCCCTGGGAGCTGGGAAGCAATGGGGACTCTCAGCCAAGAATATCCTTGTTCTGCAGCCTAACGAAGACCATGGGCAGTGCCCACAGTGCCCCCGCACTGGCTGTTGGGGACAGGATGGCCATGTCCTCAATGCACTTTTTTTTGAGACCAAGTCTCGCCCTATCGCCCAGGCTGGAGTGCAGTGGTGTGATCTTGGCTCACTGCAACCTCCGCCTCCCGGGTTCAAGCGATTCTCCTGCCTCAGCCTCCCAAGTAGCTGGGATTACAGGTGCGTACCACCATGCCCAGCTAATTTCTGTATTTTTAATAGAGACGGGGTTTCACTGCATTGGCCACGCTGGTCTCAAACGCCTGACCTCAAGTGATCTGCCCACCTCAGCCTCCCAGATTGCTGAGATTACAGGCATGAACCACCGTCAAAGAACTTTTTAAATAATAGAGTTGTTGAGACAGAATCTACATACCGCAGAATTCACCTATTTAAAGTATACATAAAACGCAATGGCTTTTAATATACTCAGAGTTGTGCAACTACCACCACCATCTGATTTTGGAACCCTTTTGGTCCCCTAAAGGAAACACTGGACCCATTTGTAATCACTCCCTAGTCTTCTCCCCAAAACTCCCACCCAATCCCTAAGCCATCACTGTAGATTGAACTCTTCTGGACATTCATGTAAATAGACTCATATAATATGTTATGGTCTTTTTGTCTGGCTTCTTAAACTTAACATTGAAATGTTAACATTGAAACTGAAATGTTAAAACATAATGTTTTCAAGGTCTGTCTATGTTGTAGCTTGTATCAGGACTTTATTCCTTTTTACTGCAATAATATTCCATTTTATGGATAGATGGTGTTTTGTTTATCCATTCCTCAGATGATGGATATTTGGGCTGTTTCTACTTTAGGCTATGACGAGTAGTGCTGCCATGAGTATCTGTGTCTAGTTGTACTCGTGGACTCCTTTTTTTCATGGCCCACTGTTCTCAACTCTCTTGGGTATACACCTAGGAGCGGAATTGCTTGGTCATATGTTAACTCTATGTTTAACCTTCTAAGGAACTGCCAGACTGTTTTCCAAAGTAGTTGCACTATTTTACATTCCCACCAGCAATGAACAAGGGTTTCCATTTCTCCATATCCTCTCTGACTTCTGTTACTACTTGTCGTTTTGATTAAAGCTATCCTAGAGGTGTGGTGTCTCAATGCACTTTTGATGAGGCTGCTAATAACCTCCTATCAATCTGTCCAGGGGTTTGGCTCACTGTGCTGGACTTCTCTGTGTGTCTGACACAGATGTCCTTCCTTCCTGGAATTTCTCCTCCTCTGGCTTCAGAGACTCCATCTCCTCCTCCTCTTCTCTCATCTTTCCTTCCCAGTCAGCTTCACCACCTTCCCTTCTCCCTTAATGTGGTACTCCCTTCACCACCTTCCCTTCTGCCCTTAAATGTGGTACTCTACTCAGCCTCTCTGGTGGTCATATTAATTAAGCCATCGTTAATCAGTACCTCTACCCTACTGGCTCCCAACTCTCCTTCTCTAGTTAAGGTCTCTCATATACCATGGAATACTATGCAGCCATAAAAATGAATGCATTCATGTCCTTTGCAGAGACACAGATGAAGCTGAAAACCATCATCCTCAGCAAACTAACACAGGAACAGAAAACCAAACACCGCATGTTCTTACTCATAAGTGGGAGTTGAACAGTGAGAACACATGGACACAGGGAGGGGAGCATCACACACCAGGGCCTGTTGGGGAGTTGGGGGTAGGGGAGGGAGAGCATTAGGACAAATACCTAATGCATGGAGGGCTTAAAACCTAGATGACTGGTTGATGGGTGCAGCAAACCACCATGGCACATGTATACCTATGTAACAAACCTGCACGTTCTGCACATGTATCCCAGAACTTAAAGTATAATAATTTTTAAAAAAGTAAAATAAAATTTTAAAAAACCTATAACTCTGACCACTCCCTGGACATCTCTACTGTTGGTTCACAAAATCTCCCATGCACAGGTTTCAAACAGAGCTTTTCATCCTTCTCCATAACCCTGTCTCTTGTCCTGCAAGCCCTACTTCAGAACATGGTGCCACCACCCAGGGCAGAGGCAGACAACTTGGGAATTTGGAAGTCAACCAAATGCTGCCCTTTCCCTTACAAGACTGTGAACTTCTGGAGGTCAGGCTTATATGTTTTGTAGCACTTGTCTGAGCACTCAGCACTGTGCCCAGCACATGGCAGCCACTCAAGAAATGTTGGTTGCTGAAATAAAGAACAAATGGGCTCACCAATTAAAGAATCAGAAGACATTAAAACCAGACAAGGATACAACAAAAAGGTCAATATTCCTGATAAACACAGATGCAAAAATCCTCAACAAAATATTATCAAACAGAATTCATCAATGCATCGAAAAGATCATTCACCATGATCAGTTCACCATGGGATTCGTTCCAGGGATGCAAGGATGGTTCAACATCCACAAATCAACAAATGTGATACATCACATTAACCATACAGAACAAAAACCACATGATCATTTCATGTTCAACAAAGGTGCTGAGAATATACATCGGGAAAGGACAGTCTCTTCAGTAAGTGGTGCTGGTAAAACTGGATAACCATATGCAAAAGAATAAAACCAGACCCTTTTCTCTCACCATACATAAAAATCAAATCAAAATGGATTAAATCTAAGGCATGAAACAAAGAAACTCCTAGAAGAAAACATTGGGGAAACGCTTTAGGATGTTGATCTGTCTGGGCAAAAACTTTTTAGATGAGACCTCAAAAGCACAGACAACAAAAGCAGAAATAGACAAATGGGATTACATCGAGTTAAAAAGCTTCTGCACAGCAAAGGAAACAACCAAGTAAAGAGCCAATCTGCAGAATGGGAGGAAATATCTGCAAACTATCCATCCAATAACCTGACTGGTTGATGGGTGACTATAGATTAATAACCTGACTATATGAGGAACTCAAAAACATCAATAGCAAAAACACAAATAACATGCTTTTTAAAGGGCAAGAAACATGAATAGAAATTTCTCAAAAGAAGACATGCAAATAGCGAGTAGGTATATCAAAAAACATTCAACATCACTAATTATCAAGGAAATGCAAACTTTTTTTCACGGACAACCGTTCTCAACTCTCTTGGGTATATACTGAGGAGCGGAATTGCTTGGTCACATGATAACTCTATGTTTAACCTTCTAAGGAACTGCCAGACTGTTTTCCAAAGTAGTTGCATTATTTTACATTCCCACCAGCAATGAACAAGGGTTCCCATTTCTCCATATCCTGACATCTGTTATTATTTGTCTTTAATAATTTAGAGTCTGTGACATCTGCCCCCACCACAGGAACCACAATAAGCTACCATCTCACCCCAGTTAAAATGGCTTTTATCAAAAAGACAGGCAACTGCAAATGCTGGTGAGGATGCAGAGAAAGGGAAATGCACCCACAGTGTTGGTGGATATGTAAATTAGCTTACCACTATGGACAACAGTATGGAGGTTCCTGAAAACACTAAAACGAGAGCTACCATATGATCTAGCAATCCCACTGCAGGGTAAATAGATCCAAAAGAAAGGAAATCAGTATATGGAAGAGATGTCTGCACTCCCATGTTTATTGCAGCATTACTCACAATAGCCAAGGTACAGAATCAACCTCAGTGTCCATCAACAGATAAGTAGATAAAGAAGATGTTTTGTATATACACAATGGATATTATTCACCTGTGGAAAAGATGTAATCCTGTCATTTGCAGCAACATGGGTGGAACTGGAGGTCATTATGTTAAGTGAAAGCCAGACACAAAAAGACAAATACCATGGCCAGGCATGGTGGCTCACGCCTGTAATCCCAACACTTTGGGAGGCCAAGGCAGGTGGATCACTTGAGGTCAGCAGTTGGAGACCAGCCTGGCCAACATTGTGAAACCCTGTCTCTACCAAAATTACAAAAATTAGCCGACATGGTTGCATGCACCTGTAGTTCCAGCTACTCAGGGAGGCTGAAACAGAAGAACTGCTTGAACCCAGGAGGCAGAGGTTGCAGTGAGCCAAGATGGTGCCACTGCACTCCAGCCTGGGCAACAGAGACTCTGTCTCAGGGGAAAAAAAAAAAAAAAAGACAAATATCTCATGTTCTCCCTCATATGTAGGAGCTAAAAAAGTGAATCTCGTGGAGAAAGTTGACAAGTGTCACCAGAGGTTGGGAAGGGGCAGGGAAGGGCAGGATGAAGAGAGGTTGGTTAAGGGGTACAAAAAAACAGTTAGATAGAAGAAATAAGATCTAGTGTGCAATGGTACAATACAATGAGTATAGTTGATAATAATGTATTACATAGTCCAAAATAGCTAGAAAATAATTTGAATATTCCCAACTCAAAAGATAAATGTTTGAGATCATGGATATTTCGATTACCTTGATTTGATCATTATGCATTTTATCAAAATATCACACGTACCCCAAAAATATGTACAAGTACTGTGTGTTCATTTTTTTAAAAGAATCAGAAAGACAATTACCAAGAACAGGTTCAATGTAATGTAATATATGAGTTGCTTAAAAAGAAAAAAGCACAGAATGTTTTAGAAGCCCAAAGGAAGATGTAATTAACTCTGCCTGGCAGAATCAGGCAAGGCTCCCATAAGACAGGCCATTTGAGTGAGTGTTGAAAAAGGAGGCAAAGAAATAAGAACCCAAGCAATGTTTCTAGCCTGGGTCAAAATGCTGCAAGAGTAACTTTGGAAAGTCCCATGCAAAGACTGGCCAAGTCAGCCTCTTTGGATAAAGAGCTGAGTGAGTGACAGGGGACACACAGGTGCCTGAAGGCAGGGCCATCTCCCAAAGCTGAGCAAAGCTCCTCCCTGCAAGGTAGGGCACAGAACAGCTGTAGCAGTGGAAGGGGTTGACAGACCCCACAAGTCAGCCTGGGGTAGGGATTTCCCAACAGTTACCATCGTGCCCGGTTGTCTCCCTGGCCTTCTGAGCCCGTGTGCAGGCGGGGGAAGAGTCCCGACCGTCGCTTGATGGGACTCCGTGACTGGTTCTTCGCCGTCGCCGCCACCACTGGAGGCTGCCGATGAAATCGCCAAAATGAATGCCCTCAGCCCAAACACCATTCTCCTATCCCCTCATCCCCCTCCCTGGTCTACAAATGGCTCCTGGTCTGGAAGAGACCCCAGAAAATAGCAAGGCAGTCAGGAAGGTTGAGATCTATGTAATAAGTCAAACCTCGTGGTCCCAGGTCATGATCCACCAAAGACCACAACTGTTGGAGGACACAGGGCCAGGCCCACCATATTGAGAAGGTTGGAATAATTCTGGTGGAGGAACACAGGGCTAGGCCCACCATACTGAGGAGGTCGGAACAATTCCGGGGGGACACAGACTGAGAAGCATAAAGCCAGGGAGGCCCTGGAGGGACCTGGTTCAATCTCTCATTTTACCAGCGAGGAAGCTGAAGACCAGAGAGTGAGATTTCATCAAGGTCATCCAGCAAATCACTGGCAGGGTGAGGACTCCTGACTCTCCTTCATTCCTCACAAACAAATGGAGCCACGCAGGTGATCCAATAACAAGACAGGCTGAGAGCTGCCGAGCCGGGGCCACAGGCACCAACAGGTGACGGGGGGCAGCCGAGACACCTTCTGCTTTGGACAGCTGCCCAGCCTCACAGCGGACAATGAGAGGTAGGAGTTTGAGGAGCGCAGACGGGAGCCCGGAACCAATCTTTAGAGGCCACCAAGCCTCCAACTCAGGGCCCAGCTCCAGCCATGCACATGTTACGGAACCTCAGGAGAGTGGTTAGACCCGACCTGAGTCTCCTCATCCACAGGACGGAGATAAGGCCCTGCTCTGCTTGCACCATGCACCTTCAAGGGGGAACAAGATAATAGCTAGGAAAATATTTAGTCAATTAAATTAATTATGCGAGGCCATTTATAATACTCATAATTAGTACCATGGTGAGTAGGTTCTGCTATTTTGAAGAAAAAGAAAGGAAAATCCTAGTCTATACAAATCCAAAGCCACTTTGCTTTAGTTCTTAGATTTTGAGACAGGGTCTCACTCTGACACCCAGGCTGGAGTGCAGTGGCCCAATGACGGCTCACTAGAGCCTCGACCTCCCCAGGCACAGGTGATGCTCTCACCTCAGCCTCCCAAGTAGCTAAGACTACAGGTGTGTGCCACCATACTCGGAAAATGTTTGCATTTTTTTGCAGAGATGGGGTCTCACTTTGTTCCCCAGGCCGGTCTCGAATTCCTGGACTCAAGGGACCCGCCCTCCTCAGCCTCCGAAAGTGCTGGGATTTCAGGTGTGAGCCACCGTGCCCAGCCCCCTTTGCTTTACGCAAGGCTCAACTATGTGATTCCCTCCCCTCCCCAGCCCCTGGTGCGAGTCATTCAGGCCCAAACTCACAGGCCGGCAGGACCCTTTCCCTGGGAACTATACACATGGTGATGAAGAGCATAGACTTTGGATCCAGCAGATTTACATTCAAATTCCAGTTGATTTTGTGTTTTGTTTTGTTGAGACAGAGTCTCGCTGTCGCCCAGGCTGGAGTACAGTGGCGCGATCTCAGCTCACTGCAATTTCCACCTCCCGGATTCAAGTGATTCTCCTGCCTCGGCCTCCCGAGTGGCTGGGATTACAGGCGCCCGCCACCACACCCTGCTAATTTTTGTATTTTTAATAAAGACGGGGTTTCACCATGTTGGCCAGGCTGGTCTTGAACTCCTGACCTTGTGATTCACCCACCTCGGCCTCCCAACGTGCTGGGATGACAGGCGTGAGCCACCGTGCCTGGCCTCAAATCCCAGCTCTTAAGCTTAGCTGAGTGGCCTCTAGCAAGTTACTTAACCCCGGCGGGCCTCCTTTTCCTCAAACGGGAACAGAAGAACACGTCGGCACCCACCTCGGGCCACTGCTATGGGAAGCAGGTAAGATTGTGTCAATAGGTTACTCAGCTCAGTGCCTGGTGCACAGTAAGCTGGGGTGGCTACTGCTGCCATTAATCATAACAAAGCAAGGACACCCCTCTCACAGTCACGGGTCCCAAGCCCCTGGGCAGCGAAACACACCCCAGGATGATACTGCAGGGCTGGCCCTGAGGAGGACGTCTAGCTGTCAAGGAAACTCAAGAGAACAGGACAGGATGGCTTCTAGCGCCACCTGGGCCAACCCCAGGTGCTGTCTGGGATGGAGGCTCCAAAGGACTATTTTCAGGTCAGGGGTCAGGGTCATCCCCAAGCAGCCTCAGTTTCCCTCCATCACCCAGCTTGCCCTGATCAAGTCACCTGCCCAAGCCTGGGTGAGGGCACTCTTCCTCCATAGGTCTAGGGGTGCCTCCCTGGCACCCACTTCTGCCCCAGGGCCTGTCAGCACTCACCGAGAAGGTGGTCTTGGTGACCTCCATGCTGTTGTGGGAGATGCCCCCGCTGAGGCTGCCAGGGATGCCCCCACTATGCGACTTCTTCTGGCCGCCCACCATGGTCTCCATGGAGTGGCTGCGTACGCGGATGGCCCTCTATGGGGAGAGAACAAGGGCCCGAAAATCAGCACCTGGGCTCTCTGGATGACTCTGCCCTCTTCGTGGGGTCTGTGGACACAGCCCTCAGCAAGTGTGTGTGCACGTGCGCGCGCTGGAGGGAATCTGAGGGGTCGGTGCCCCAGCTCCCCTGCAAAGTGGACAACGGTTGTTATCTTCATCTTACAGGTAAGGAAAATGAGGCTTGGAGTTTACCAAACCTGTACGACACGGACCTAGTCACTAACCTCTCTAAGCTACAGCTTCCTCGTCTGTAAAATGGGAATTCTATGTTTCACACCCAGCACTGTGGTGGGGATTCAGCACACGCAGGTGCCTGACCACAAGTTGACTCTTTTCCGGAAAACTTGAACCTCCATCTGTAATATACACTGGATTATATTCCCAAGTGTGCTCTGTCTGTGCAACTTGGAATATGCTGGCCGTTGGTGAAAGCGTGTGAGGGTCTCACTCATCTGTGCACAAGCCATGCGTGGAGCCGCCCCTCCCACTTGCAGGGGCTTCAGGCCCGTCTTCGTTACGGCCCACGGTCCCACGCAGCCGCTGACAGACAGGGGGCTTCAGGCCCACCTTCGTTACGGCCTACGGTCTGATGCAGCTGCTGAAAGAGGAGATGTACCCTCAGCCTGGCAGAAGGGCAGTGTCTCGGGGGGCAGAGAGCTGCTCAGGCCACCCAGGAACAAGGGGCACACTGGCAAATAGTAGAGAACCCAGAAAAGGACCACCAGGGTGGTCGAGGCTTTGTCAAAGTACATGTGAGCGTGAGAACAGCTAAAAACCAAGATCACTGAGCCACAGGAGGGATGGACCCAGGAAGGCACAACCACCCTGAGTGGTGTGGTGAAGCAGAGCTCGGTTCCACCTCAGGGAGGATTTCCTGACAAAGGAAGTCCCAGAGGATTCTGGCTGCCCCCTGGATGACGCTCTCTCTGGCTCCAAAGGCCTCAAAGATGATGTGAGAGTTCTAGGCAGAGGAGGTTCTCTCCAGTAACCCTTTGATCATCCAGTCAGTCACTGGATCTAGCCAGGCAGGAATGCAATGCAACTCAGCAGTCAAAAGCACGGAGGCTTCAGGGTTTCACTGCCAGGATTTGTATCCCGGCTTCTGGGCTCTCTACTCCAGCACCCATTAGCTGAGTATCCCCGGGCAGGTGACCCAGCTTCTCTGAGATTTATCAGTGAAACAGATATTGATGTCTACACCACAGAACAGTTGTGAGAATACACACAGGGCTCTGAGGAGAGGGCCCAGCACGTCGTAACGATCCAATACGTGTGGCTACTCTTACGGTTAATAACGAGCACCTGTTGCAGGCTTCTGATGTGCCCAGCACTGTGCCAGGAACTGGGAGACCTGCAGCAGGAAAGTCGAGACGTGTAGGACACGGTCCCTGCCTCTGAGGAAGGCCCAAGACATATTCCTCAAATTGGGCAATGCTGAAAGACCCAGAGCCTGTCGGGTGCTCCTTCTGGATTAATCAGTTGTCTAGGCTTCCGCAAGGGCAAAGACTCCTGGACATGAATATTATCTGTTGCTTACATATAAGTACCAACCCCTCTGCTTCCTGAGCTCCCCACTGGCAGAGACAGGTTCTAGCCAAACGTGTCCTTCTCCTCCATGGGACGTAGGACTGAGTCACGATCTGCCTAAGGCAGTCGGTCAGCCTATCTAGTGGCAGAGGAGGATTATCCACTGGGGTCATTGGGGAAAGGTTTTCTCAGTGATTCCCAGAAGATATTTAACATGTCAGCTGCTAAAACCACGCCAGAGATCTTAGGGCCACGAGGGGCCACGCCTGAAGGACAAAGCTGACAAGCTAGGGAGGGCAGAGGGGAAAGACGAAAGGAATCTTGATGCTGACTGAGCCACGAATCACTCGGGCTTCCTTGGACACGAGCTCATGGATTTTCCTTATCATACTGTGAGCTAGTCGAGGGCGGCTGCTCGCAGAACTCCAGCTTCAGAAAGCTGACGTGGAAGGATTAAGGCATGGGCCCTGCTCCCTTCCCCTCTGGATTCACACCTGTACAAATGTGTGGGCTCACACATCCCATGTGTAATCCACAGATGGTCTCACGTGGACAAACAACCTCCCTTCCCCTTTTGAGCCAT
>NW_022302261.1:0-2766 GCF_002776525.5 Piliocolobus tephrosceles | reverse complement strand
TGCAATCCCTCCCCCCTCCCCCCTCCCCATGATAGGCCCCGGTGTATTATGTTCCTTTTCCCGAGTCCAATTGCCAGTCCCTACCCTATAAGTTCTTTCAGGGATTGTGCCTTTGATTTCATGTCTAAAATGTAATCATCAAACCCAAGATCACCTATATTTTCTCCTATGTTATCTTCTAGTAGTTTTATAGTTTTGCATTTTACACGTAAGCCTGTGATCACTTTGAGTTACTTTTTACGCACAGCTTGTAGTCTGTCTAGATTTATTTTTTGACGTGTATATGCAGTTGTTCCAGTATTACTTGTTGAAAGTACTACCTTTGTTCCGTGGTCTTGGCTCTGCTGAATCATAAAAGATCAGTTGATTATGAGACCTTTGTCAGATGGGTAGATTGCAAAATTTATCTCCCACTCTGTAGGTTGCCTGTTTGCTCTGATGATAGTTTATTTTGCTGTGCAGAACCTCTTTAATTTAATTAGATCCCATTGGTCAAATTTTGCTTTTGTTGCAATTGGTTTTGGTGATTTCATTATGAAATCTTTGCCCATTCCTAAGTCCTGAATGGTATCGCCTAGATTTTCTTCTGGGAATTTTATAGTTTTGGGTTTTACATTTAAGTCTTTAATCTATCTTGAGTTAATTTTAAGGAACTTGAACAAATTTACAAGAAAATAAACAAGCAAATTCATTAAAAAGTGGGCAAAGGATATGAACAGACACTTCTCAAAAGGAGACATTCATGAGGTCAACAAAAATGAATAAAAAGCTCAACATCACTGATCATTAGATGAATGAACATTAAAACCACAATAAGATACCACCTCATGCCAGTCATAACGGTGATTGTTAAAAATTCAGGAAACAAGAGATTCTGGTGAGGTTGCAGAGAAATAGAAATACTTTTACAATGTTGGTGGGAATGTAAATTAGTTTAACCATTGTGGAAGATGGTGTGGTGATTCCTCAAAGATCTAGAACCAGAAATACCATTTGACCCAGCAATTCCATTTCACTGCAGCACTATTCACAAGAGCAAAGTCATGGAATCAATTCAAATGCCCATCACTGATAGACTGGATAAAGAAAATGTGGTACGTATATAACATGGAAGTGTATGCAGCCATAAAAAGGAAAGAGATTATGTCCCGTGTAAGATTGTGGATGGAGCTGGAACCCATTATCCTCAGCAAACTAATGCAGGAATAGAATACCAAACACTGCATATTCTCACTTGTAAGTGAGAGCTGAACAGCGAGAACACATGGACATATGGAGGGGAACATCACACACTGAGACTTACCAGTGGTGGGAGGGAGAGCATTAGGAAAAATAGCTAATGCATGCTGGCCTTATACTGAGGTGATGGGTTGAAAGGTGCAGCAAACCACCATGGCACATGTTTACCTATGTAAGGAGACTGCACCTCCTGAACATGTACGCTGGAGCTTAAAATGAATTTTTTAAAATAAAATTAAAAACAGTGGATTATGTTTATGTGGATCTATTTCTTGGCTCTTTTTTCTGTTCCATTAATCTCTTTAGCTAATTTTTCACCACTATTACAATCTCTTGATTACTGAGTTTCATAGTAAATCTTGAAGTAAAGATTTTCATTCCTTCAATTCTATATACTTTCAATATGGATTGACTATTCTGGGCTCTTTGTCTCTACATATAAATTTTGGAATCAGTTTGTTATACACAAAATAACTTGCTAGGATTTTAATTAAAATTGAATTGAATTTATTGCCCAATTTTGGAAAAACTGAACTTGACAACATTGAATCTTCCTATCCGTGAACATGAAATATCTCTTCATTTATTTAGTTATTCTTTGATTACCTTGATCAGAATTTTATAGTTTTCCTCATATAGATCTTATACATATTTTATTATAACTATTTCATTTTTTAATGTTAATATAAATAGTTTTGTGTTTTCAATTTTTAATTCCACTTGTTCATTGCTGGTATATAGGAAAGAAGTTGATTTTCATATTTTAACCTTTCTATGAAGTTTCTAGGAAGTATATTAGTTCCAGGAGATTTTTGCTGATTCTTTTAGATTTTTGACATTGCTTAGAATCATCTACAATCAAGACAGTTTTATTTCTTTCTTCCCAATCAATGTGCTTTATTTTTTTTCTCTTATTATGTTAGCCAGTACTACTGGTACAATATTGAAAAAGAGTAGTGAGAGGACTCATACTTGTCTTATTTCTCATCTTAGTGGAAATGCTTCTAGTTTCTCACCATTTAGTGTGGTGTGAGCTGTGAGTTTTCTGTAGGTACACCTTATCAGTTGGATGAAGTCCTCCTTATTCATAATTCACTGAGTTTTATTTATTTTTTTATTATACTTTAAGTTCTAGGGTACATGTGCATAACGTGCAGGTTTGTTACATATGTATACATGTGCCATGTTGGTGTGCTGCACCCATCAACTCGTCAGCACCCATCAATTCATCATTTATATCAGGTATAACTCCCCAATGCAATCCCTCCCCCCTCCGCCCTCCCCATGATAGGCCCCATTGTGTGATGTTCCCCTTCCCGAGTCCAAGTGAGCTCATTGTTCAGTTCCCACCTATGAGTGAGAACATGCGGTGTTTGGTTTTCTCTTCTTGTGATAGTTTGCTAAGAATGATGGTTTCCAGCTGCATCCATGTCCCTACAAAGGACGCAAACTCATCCTTTTTTATGGCTGCATAGTATTTCATGGTGTATATGTGCCACATTTTCTTAATCCAGTCTGTCACTGATG